>NW_026990925.1:0-33362 GCF_036250125.1 Pseudopipra pipra
TAATAAGACAGGTCAAGGTATAGCTCATGGGGTGGTAGAAATGGGCTACATTTTCTAGCATAGAAAACCCTTCCCACGACAGGGAGCGTGAAACCACTCCCAAAAGGCGGATTTAGCAGTAAAGCAGGATAATAATGCCCCCTTTAAGTTGGCTCTGAAGCACGTACATACCGCCCGTCACCCTCCTCACAAGCTACAACCAATCTTATTCATAATAGGCTCTCAAGCTAAAGATGAGGCAAGTCGTAACAAGGTAAGTGTACCGGAAGGTGCACTTAGTTTACCAAGACGTAGCTATAAAAAAAGCATTCAGCTTACACCTGAAAGATATCTGCTCCTCACCAGATCGTCTTGAAGCCTAACTCTAGCTCTGCTACCAAATTACATATGAACTAAACCATGCCACCCACTAAATCAAAGCATTCTCTCACTTAACCTAGTATAGGCGATAGAAAGGTGAACTCAAGACGCGATAGAGACCATGTACCGTAAGGGAAAAATGAAATAACAATGACAAGCCAAGCGCTAAATAGCAAAGACCAATCCTTGTACCTTTTGCATCATGATTTAGCAAGAACTTCCCAAGCAAAATGCCAATTTAAGCTTGCCGCCCCGAAACCCAAGCGAGCTACTTACGAGCAGCTATTTACTGAGCAAACCCGTCTCTGTTGCAAAAGAGTGGGATGACTCGTTAGTAGTGGTGAAAAGCCAATCGAGCTGGGTGATAGCTGGTTGCCTATGAAACGAACCTTAGTTCTCTCTTAATTCACCCCCCCAGGACTATATTCAACCCACATGAAATGAATTAAGGGTTATTTAAAGGAGGTACAGCTCCTTTAAAAAAGAGCACACTCTCTTCCAGCGGATAAATTAAATTGTTCCTCAACTGTGGGCCTTCAAGCAGCCACCATTAAAGAGTGCGTCAAAGCTCTGTACCTAAAAATCCTAATCTTCCTATGACTCCCTCTTCCTTAATAGGCTAACTTATGATAAATAAGAGAATTAATGCTAAAATAAGTAACTAGGGACCCCCCCCTCTACGGCACAAACTTACATTATAACATTATTAACAAACTACAGGATATTTTCTAACCCTAACAAGATCCTATATCTAAAACCTTGTTAACCCACCTACGGAGTGCCTCTCAAAGACGATTTAAATCTGTAAAAGGAACTAGGCAAAACCAAGGCCCGACTGTTTACCAAAAACATAGCCTTTAGCTAAGTCAAGTATTAAAGGTGAAGCCTGCCCAGTGACAATAAGTTCAACGGCCGCGGTATCCTAACCGTGCAAAGGTAGCGCAATCAATTGTCCCATAAATCGGGACTTGTATGAATGGCTTAACGAGGTCTTAACTGTCTCCTACGGATAATCAGTGAAATTGATCTTCCTGTGCAAAAGCAGGAATAACTTCATAAGACAAGAAGACCCTGTGGAACTTTAAAACCTGCTACCATCCCCACCAACAATTTTCCTCCACAGGACCCACTCCCTCGGATTTTACTGGTACGCATTTTTTGGTTGGGGCGACCTTGGAGATAAACTTAACCTCCAAAAACCGGATAACCCATCTTGACCAAGAACAACTCATCAACGTGCTAATAGTAGCCAGACCCAATATTATTGATTAATGAACCTAGCTACCCCAGGGATAACAGCGCAATCTCCTTCAAGAGCCCACATCGACAAGGAGGTTTACGACCTCGATGTTGGATCAGGACATCCTAGTGGTGCAACCGCTACCAAGGGTTCGTTTGTTCAACGATTAACAGTCCTACGTGATCTGAGTTCAGACCGGAGCAATCCAGGTCGGTTTCTATCTATGTAATAACTCCTTCTAGTACGAAAGGACCGAAGAAGTAAGGCCTATGCTACAGGCACGCCTTCGCACCCAGTAATGAACCCAACTAAATTACCAAGAGCCCTACCATAACCCCTTCCTAGAAAAGGACCGCTAGCGTGGCAGAGCTTGGCAAATGCAGAAGGCTTAAGCCCTTTACCCAGAGGTTCAAATCCTCTCCCTAGCTCCACATAAAACATATGGCAACTCACTTAGTCCTGATTTACCTCATTATATCACTATCCTATGCTTTATCCATCCTCATCGCCGTAGCATTCCTAACCCTGGTTGAACGCAAAGTTCTAAGTTATATACAAGCCCGAAAAGGACCTAACATTGTAGGACCATTTGGCCTATTACAACCTATAGCAGATGGAGTAAAACTGTTCATTAAAGAACCAATCCGTCCATCAACTTCATCCCCTTACCTATTTATAGCTACCCCTATCCTAGCCCTTCTCTTAGCAATTACAATCTGACTGCCTCTCCCCCTACCATTTCCCCTCACTGACCTAAACCTAGGTATACTTTTCCTCCTGGCCCTCTCCAGCTTAGCAGTTTACTCAATTCTATGATCAGGGTGGGCCTCTAATTCAAAATATGCTCTGATTGGCGCCCTCCGAGCAGTCGCACAAACCATTTCCTATGAGGTTACCCTAGCCATTATTCTCCTATCTGTAATTATTCTAAGTGGTAATTATACCCTTAACACCCTTGCTATTACACAAGAACCTCTTTACCTCATTTTCTCCTCCTGACCTCTAGCAATAATATGATATATTTCCTCACTTGCTGAAACAAACCGCGCCCCATTTGACCTAACAGAAGGAGAATCTGAACTAGTCTCAGGGTTTAATGTAGAATATGCTGCAGGTCCATTTGCCTTATTCTTCCTAGCTGAATATGCTAATATTATACTAATAAATGCACTCACAACCATTCTATTCCTGAACCCCAGCTCACTCAATCTCCCTCAAGAATTCTTCCCTCTAACTCTAGCTACAAAAACCCTCCTCCTGTCCGCAGGCTTCTTATGAATCCGCGCCTCTTACCCTCGATTCCGCTATGATCAACTCATACATTTACTCTGAAAAAACTTCCTACCCCTAACACTAGCCTTATGCCTATGACATACTAGCCTCCCTATCTCATATGCAGGCCTACCTCCCTACCTAAGATAACCAAGGAAATGTGCCTGAATCCAAAAGGGTTACTATGATAAAGTAAACATAGAGGTATACCAACCCTCTCATTTCCTAAACTTAGAAAAGTAGGAATCGAACCTACACTAAAGGAATCAAAATCCTCTATACTCCCTCTATATTATTTTCTAGTAAGGTCAGCTAATTAAGCTATCGGGCCCATACCCCGAAAATGATGGTTTAACTCCTTCCCTTACTAATGAATCCTCAAGCTAAATTAATCTCTACAGCAAGCTTACTCTTGGGAACCTCCATCACAATTTCAAGCAACCACTGAATAACAGCATGAATTGGCTTAGAGATTAACACTTTAGCTATCCTTCCCTTAATCTCTAAAACCCACCATCCACGAGCCATTGAAGCTTCTACTAAATACTTTCTGACCCAAGCAACCGCATCCACACTACTCCTATTTGCTAGCATGATCAACGCATGATTTTCTGGTCAATGAGACATCACCCAACTAACCCACCCTATATCATGCATACTATCAACAGTTGCAATTTCAATCAAACTAGGCTTAGTCCCATTCCATTTCTGATTTCCAGAAGTCCTTCAAGGCTCAACCATAACAACATGCCTCCTACTAGCTACAATTATAAAATTTCCACCAATTACCCTATTCTACTTAACATCCCCATCACTTAACTCAACCCTCCTAACTTCAATAGCTATCGCCTCCGCAGCCCTAGGAGGCTGAATAGGGTTAAATCAAACTCAAACTCGCAAAGTCTTAGCCTTTTCATCCATCGCCCACCTTGGATGAATAACTATTATTCTCAACTATGACCCCAATCTAACTTTAATTACCTTTTATCTCTATACCATAACAACTTCCGCTATCTTCCTTATTCTCAACACAACCAATACCCTAAAATTATCCACTGTAATAACCACATGAACCAAAATTCCCCCATTAACTACAATTTTCATGCTCACTCTCCTCTCCCTCGCAGGCCTCCCTCCCCTAACAGGATTTCTACCCAAATGATTAATTATTCAAGAACTCACTAAGCAAGAACTAACTGCAACAGCCACAGCCATTTCTCTACTCTCTTTACTCGGACTTTTCTTCTACCTACGTCTAGCCTACTGTGCAACTATCACACTACCCCCAAACTTCACCAACTACATAAAACAATGACAGACTAACAAACCAACTAATCCCTTAACTACAATCTTTACTTCTCTGTCAATCATACTCCTACCATTATCCCCCATAGTACTTACTATTTCCTAGAAACTTAGGTTACTTAAACCGAAGGCCTTCAAAGCCTTAAACAAGGACCAGCTCTCCTTAGTTTCTGCTAAAATTCACAGGATATTAACCTGTATTTCCTGAATGCAACTCAAGCGCTTTAATTAAGCTAGAATCTCTTTCTAGACAGATGGGCCTCGATCCCATAAAACTTTAGTTAACAGCTAAATGCCCTATCCAACAGGCTTCTGCCTACTAGATCCTGGTGTATATTTGATACACATCAATGAGCTTGCAACTCAACATGAACTTCACTACAGAATCGATAAGAAGAGGAATCAAACCTCTGTAAAAAGGACTACAGCCTAACGCTTCAACACTCAGCCATCTTACCTATGACTTTTATCAACCGTTGACTATTCTCTACCAATCACAAAGACATCGGCACACTTTACCTTATTTTCGGTGCATGAGCTGGTATAATTGGTACAGCCCTAAGTCTCCTCATTCGAGCAGAACTAGGACAACCAGGAACCCTTTTAGGCGATGACCAAATCTATAATGTAATCGTCACCGCACATGCATTTGTTATAATTTTCTTTATAGTAATACCTATTATAATTGGAGGGTTTGGTAACTGACTAGTCCCATTAATAATTGGCGCCCCCGACATGGCATTCCCACGAATAAATAATATAAGCTTCTGACTTCTTCCCCCATCCTTCTTACTACTTTTAGCATCTTCCACAGTTGAAGCTGGGGCCGGGACAGGATGAACAGTATACCCACCCCTAGCTGGAAACCTAGCCCACGCTGGTGCATCAGTAGACCTCGCCATTTTCTCCCTTCACCTAGCAGGTGTCTCCTCTATCCTCGGAGCAATCAACTTTATTACTACAGCAATTAACATAAAACCACCTGCTCTTTCACAATACCAAACCCCCCTATTTGTTTGATCCGTCCTAATCACCGCAGTACTACTTCTCCTCTCCCTACCAGTTCTAGCTGCTGGCATTACAATACTTCTAACAGATCGAAACCTAAACACTACATTCTTCGACCCCGCAGGAGGTGGAGACCCAATTTTATATCAACACTTATTTTGATTTTTTGGACACCCAGAAGTCTACATCCTTATTCTGCCAGGATTCGGAATTATCTCCCACGTCGTAGCCTACTACGCTGGTAAAAAAGAACCCTTCGGCTACATAGGCATAGTCTGAGCCATATTATCTATTGGTTTCCTAGGCTTCATCGTATGAGCCCACCACATATTCACAGTTGGAATGGACGTAGATACCCGAGCATACTTTACATCTGCTACCATAATTATTGCAATTCCTACTGGCATTAAAGTTTTCAGTTGACTAGCCACCCTACATGGTGGGACAATTAAATGAGACCCACCCATACTATGAGCCCTAGGCTTCATTTTCCTCTTCACCATTGGTGGACTAACAGGTATCGTTCTTGCTAACTCCTCCCTAGATATTGCCTTACACGATACCTACTACGTAGTTGCACACTTCCACTACGTACTGTCTATGGGAGCAGTATTCGCCATCTTAGCTGGCTTCACACATTGATTCCCACTATTTACTGGTTACACCCTCCATCCTACGTGAGCTAAAGCCCACTTCGGGGTAATATTCTTTGGGGTTAACCTAACATTCTTCCCACAACATTTCCTAGGTTTAGCTGGTATACCACGTCGATACTCAGACTATCCAGATGCTTATACCTTATGGAATTCCCTATCCTCCATTGGCTCCCTTATCTCCATGATAGCCGTAATTATACTGATATTTATTATCTGAGAAGCCTTCGCATCCAAACGAAAAGTATTACAACCAGAACTTACTTCCACAAACATCGAATGAATTCACGGCTGCCCTCCCCCTTACCACACCTTCGAAGAACCAGCTTTTGTTCAAGTACAAGAAAGGAAGGAATCGAACCCTCATAAGCTGGTTTCAAGCCAACCGCATCTAACCACTCATGCTTCTTTCTTATGGGTTGTTAGTAAAATAATTACATAGTCTTGTCAAGACTAAATCACAGGTGAAAACCCAGTACATCCCACCTTCCACATTATGGCCAACCACTCTCAACTTGGTTTTCAAGACGCTTCATCCCCTATTATAGAAGAACTCATCGAATTTCATGATCATGCCCTAATAGTTGCTCTAGCCATCTGTAGCCTAGTTCTATACCTCCTAGCTCTTATACTCATAGAAAAACTATCCTCTAACACCGTCGACGCACAAGAAGTAGAACTTGTCTGAACAATTCTACCTGCCATCGTCCTAATTATACTAGCCCTCCCATCCCTTCAAATCCTCTACATAATAGACGAAATCGACGAACCCGACCTTACCCTTAAAGCCATTGGTCATCAATGATATTGATCCTATGAATACACAGACTTCAAAGATTTATCCTTTGACTCTTACATGTTACCAACCACAGACCTACCACTTGGTCACTTCCGCCTCCTAGAAGTTGATAACCGCATTGTTATCCCAATAGAATCCCCAATCCGAGTTATCGTCACAGCTGATGATGTCCTCCACTCATGAGCCGTGCCCAGCCTTGGTGTAAAAACCGATGCAATTCCAGGACGACTAAATCAAACTTCCTTCATCACAACCCGCCCTGGAATCTTCTACGGCCAATGCTCAGAAATCTGTGGAGCCAATCACAGCTTCATACCCATTGTAGTGGAATCAGCTCCTCTAACAGACTTCGAAAACTGATCTTCACTTCTAACATCCTAATCATTAAGAAGCTATGAACCAGCACTAGCCTTTTAAGCTAGAGAAAGAGGACTACCCATCCTCCTTAATGACATGCCTCAGCTAAACCCAGCGCCCTGACTCTTTATTATACTTACTTCATGACTCACTTTTTCCCTCATCCTTCAACCTAAACTTTTATTATTTACTCCAACCAACTCGCCATCCAACAAAACATTATCCACTATAAAAACTTACCCTTGAGACTGACCATGAACCTAAGCTTCTTCGACCAATTTATAAGCCCAACACTTCTAGGAATCCCCCTTATTCTGATCTCTCTATTGTTCCCAACTCTCTTGCTTCCCTCCCCTGGCAACCGATGAGTTACAAATCGTCTTTCAACGCTTCAACTCTGATTCTTCCACCTAATTACAAAACAACTGATAACCCCATTAAACAAAAAAGGCCACAAATGAGCCCTAATCTTATCATCACTCATAATCATACTATTAATAATCAACCTATTAGGCCTTTTACCCTACACATTCACACCTACTACTCAACTATCAATAAACCTAGCCCTTGCCTTCCCCCTATGACTTGCTACACTATTAACAGGCCTACGAAACCAACCCTCAGCTTCCCTAGGACACCTCTTGCCAGAAGGTACCCCAACACCCCTAATCCCTGCCCTTATCATAATCGAAACAACAAGCCTTCTCATTCGTCCACTTGCCTTAGGAGTCCGCCTTACAGCCAACCTCACAGCAGGACATCTACTTATCCAACTCATTTCTACAGCCACTGCTGTCCTCCTTCCCATTATACCTGCAGTATCCCTCTTAACCACAGCTATTCTCCTTCTCCTAACAATTTTAGAAGTAGCCGTAGCAATAATCCAAGCCTATGTCTTTGTACTACTACTAAGCCTTTACTTACAAGAAAACATTTAACCTTTAATGACACACCAAGCCCACTCCTTCCATATAGTAGACCCAAGCCCCTGACCCATTTTCGGAGCTGCGGCCGCTCTCCTTACTACCTCCGGATTGGCCATATGATTCCATCACAATTCCATGCAACTCTTACTCCTAGGCCTGCTTTCCATAATTTTAGTAATAATTCAATGATGGCGTGATATCGTACGAGAAAGCACATTCCAAGGTCACCATACTCTAACAGTCCAAAAAGGCTTACGCTACGGAATAATTCTATTCATTACCTCCGAAGCCTTCTTCTTTCTAGGATTCTTCTGAGCATTCTTTCACTCTAGCTTAGTCCCCACCCCAGAACTCGGAGGGCAATGACCCCCTATGGGAATCAAACCCCTCAATCCAATAGAAGTACCTCTACTAAACACTGCCATCCTTTTAGCTTCAGGAGTTACCGTTACATGAGCTCATCATAGCATTACAGAAGGTAACCGAAATCAAGCTACTCAGGCCCTACTCATAACTGTCCTGTTAGGATTCTACTTTACAGCACTTCAAGCAATAGAATATTATGAAGCGCCATTCTCAATTGCTGATGGAATCTATGGATCCACCTTCTTTGTAGCCACAGGATTCCATGGCCTTCACGTAATCATTGGGTCATCCTTTCTCTTAATTTGCCTTTTCCGTCTCATCAAATTCCATTTCACACCCAACCACCACTTTGGCTTTGAAGCAGCGGCTTGATACTGACATTTTGTTGATATTATCTGACTATTCCTCTATATAACAATCTACTGATGAGGATCCTGCCTTTCTAGTATATTAATTACAATTGACTTCCAATCTCTAAAATCTGGATCAAAACCAGAGAAAGGCAATTAACATAATCCTCTTTATATTTACAACCTCTCTATCACTATGTATTATCCTAACTTCATTAAACCTTTGACTGGCTCAAATAAATCCAGATTCAGAAAAACTATCCCCATATGAATGTGGCTTTGACCCACTGGGCTCAGCCCGTCTCCCTTTTTCAATCCGATTCTTTCTTGTCGCAATCTTATTTCTCTTGTTCGACCTAGAAATCGCCCTCTTACTACCCCTCCCATGAGCTACTCAACTTCTCTCCCCCCTCAATACTTTAACCTGAACCTTCGCCATTATTCTCCTCCTCGCATTCGGATTAATCTATGAATGGATACAAGGGGGCTTAGAATGAGCAGAATAACTACAGAAAGTTAGTCTAATTAAGACAGTTGATTTCGGCTCAACAAACCACAGTCCCACTCTGTGACTTTCTCAATGACCTTTCTACATTTAAGCTTCTACTCTGCCTTCGCCCTAAGCAGCCTAGGACTAGCCTTTCACCGAATACACCTAATTTCCGCCCTACTATGCTTAGAAAGTATAATACTATCCATATACATTGCCCTATCCATGTGGCCCATCCAAACCCAAACAACATCCCCCTCCCTAATACCCATTCTCATACTAGCATTTTCAGCCTGTGAAGCAGGCGCCGGCCTGGCAATTCTAGTAGCTTCCACCCGAACTCACGGGTCAGATCATTTGCATAATCTAAACCTTCTACAATGCTAAAAATTATTCTCCCCACGATCATACTACTCCCTATAACCCTCCTATCACCCCAAAAATTTCTTTGACTTAATGTCACTTCCCACAGCCTCTTAATCGCAACCGCCAGCTTACAGTGACTCTCTTCAACCTACCACCCTAACAAGAACCTATCCCCATGACTTGGTATCGACCAAATTTCATCCCCCTTATTAGTCCTATCTTGTTGACTTCTGCCCCTTATAATGTTAGCAAGCCAAAATCACCTCCAGCAAGAGCCCCCTACACGAAAATATATATTTATCATAACCATAATCCTTGCTCAACCATTTATCATCCTGGCCTTCTCAGCCTTAGAACTGATATTGTTTTATATTGCATTCGAAGCAACCTTAATCCCTACTCTAATTCTAATTACACGATGGGGCAGCCAACCAGAACGTTTAAGTGCTGGGGTCTACCTCTTATTCTATACCCTAGTCAGTTCTCTTCCCCTATTAGTTGCGATCCTTTATCTTCACACTCAAACAGGGTCCATGCACATCATTATAATAAAACTTTCACATCCATCCCTTACAAACTCCTGAACAGGCCTCATATCAAGCCTAGCCCTACTACTCGCTTTCATAGTAAAAGACCCCCTTTATGGATTACACCTATGACTCCCAAAAGCCCACGTAGAGGCACCAATCGCAGGGTCCATACTTCTAGCCGCACTCCTCCTCAAACTTGGAGGGTACGGCATTATACGTATCTCAATGGTCTTAAACTCCCTGCTCGACTACCTCTACTACCCATTCCTAACCTTAGCCCTATGAGGGGCATTAATAACAAGCTCCATCTGCCTACGCCAAATTGACCTTAAATCTCTAATCGCCTACTCCTCGGTAAGCCATATAGGCCTAGTCATTGCCGCAACAATAATCCAAACCCATTGATCTTTTTCAGGAGCGATAATCTTGATAATTTCACATGGACTCACCTCTTCCATACTATTTTGCCTAGCTAATACAAATTATGAACGCATACACAGCCGCACCCTCCTCTTAACACGAGGCCTACAACCCCTCCTACCTCTCATAGGAATCTGATGACTTCTAGCTAACCTAACTAACATGGCTCTTCCTCCTACCACTAATCTAATAGCTGAACTAACTATCATAATTGCTCTCTTCAATTGATCTGCATTCACTATCATCCTAACCGGAATCGCAACTCTACTGACTGCAGCCTACACCCTCTACATACTCCTTATAACCCAACGAGGACCAACCCCAACTTACATCACAACTACCCAAAATTCGAATACGCGAGAACATCTCCTTATAACACTCCACATTCTACCCTCCCTTCTCCTCATCCTAAAACCAGAACTAATCTCAGGAATCCCCATATGCAAGCATAGTTTTAAGCCAAACATTAGACTGTGATCCTAAAAATAGAAGTTAAACTCTTCTTGCCTGCCGAGGGGAGGTTTAACCAACAAGAACTGCTAACTCTTGCATCTGAGCCTAAGACCTCAGCCCCCTTACTTTTAAAGGATAATAGCAATCCACTGGTCTTAGGAGCCATTCATCTTGGTGCAAGTCCAAGTAAAAGTAATGGACTTTCCATTAATTCTCAACACCTCCATATTCCTAACCTTGGCCATTCTTTCTACTCCTATTCTTCTTCCCCTTCTATCCAAGAACTATCAAAACTCCCCAACCACCATTATATATACTGTCAAAACTTCCTTCATGACCAGTTTAATTCCCATAATCCTCTCTATCTATTCTAATATGGAAAACACTACCTTCTATTGAGAGTGAAAATTCATTACAAACTTCAAAATCCCTTTTAACCTTAAAATAGACCAATACTCCTTAATATTCTTCCCCATTGCTCTATTCGTAACATGATCTATTCTACAATTCGCAACATGGTACATAGCCTCAGAACCTCATGCCACAAAATTCTCTCTCTACCTCTTAATTTTCCTCATTGCTATGCTAATCTTAATTATCGCCAACAACATATTCCTCCTATTTATTGGCTGAGAAGGAGTTGGAATTATATCCTTCCTCCTAATCGGATGATGATACGGCCGAGCAGAAGCTAACACCGCCGCACTCCAAGCCGTACTTTATAATCGTATCGGAGATATCGGACTGATCCTCTGCATAGCATGATTAGCCTCTTCAATCAATACATGAGAAATTCAACAACCATCTTACCCAAACCAAATACCCTTACTTCCTCTTATAGGACTCATTTTAGCAGCCACAGGTAAATCCGCCCAATTCGGCCTCCACCCGTGACTCCCAGCCGCTATAGAAGGACCAACTCCTGTATCCGCTCTACTCCATTCCAGTACAATAGTAGTTGCCGGAATCTTTCTATTAATTCGCACTCACCACATATTATGTAGTAATCAAATCGCTCTAACTGCGTGCCTCTGTATAGGTGCCCTATCCACACTATTTGCCGCTACATGCGCTCTTACCCAAAACGACATCAAAAAAATTATTGCTTTCTCTACATCCAGCCAATTAGGCCTAATAATAGTTACTATTGGCTTAAACCTACCCCAACTAGCCTTTCTACATATTTCCACCCACGCATTCTTCAAAGCCATACTCTTCCTCTGCTCTGGATCTATCATCCATAGCCTCAACGGTGAACAAGACATCCGAAAAATAGGAGGTCTACAAAAATTACTCCCTACAACCACTTCATGTCTGACAATCGGAAACCTAGCTCTCATAGGAACCCCATTTCTAGCAGGGTTCTACTCAAAAGACCTCATCATCGAAAGCCTCAACACCTCCTACTTAAACACCTGAGCGCTCCTTCTAACACTTGTAGCCACATCATTTACTGCAACTTATAGCCTGCGTATAACCCTACTAGTACAAACCGACTACACCCGAATTCCTTCTATTACCCCCATTAATGAAAACAACCCAGCAGTCACAAACCCAATCACCCGTCTTGCTCTCGGAAGTATCATGGCTGGATTACTAATCACCTCTTATATTTCTCCCACAAAAACCCCTCCTATAACTATGCCTCTTCTTACAAAAACCACAGCCATCATTATCACAACATTAGGTATTATTCTAGCACTGGAACTATCAAAACTCACGCATTCACTCACCCTTCCTAAGCAAAATATGACTATAAACTTCTCCAACACTCTAGGATACTTTAATCCCCTCATACACCGCCTCAGCTCCACCAACCTCCTAAGCAACGGCCAAAACATTGCATCCCACCTAATCGACCTATCCTGATATAAAAAAATTGGCCCAGAAGGACTAGCAATCCTTCAACTCAAAACATCTAAAACCCTAACTACTTTCCACTCCGGATTAATCAAAACCTACCTAGGAACCTTCGCTCTGTCTATCTTAATTATTATCTCACTTACACAGAACTAAAAATTAATGACCCCCAACCTACGAAAACATCATCCTCTTCTAAAAATAATCAATAACTCCTTAATTGATCTCCCAACACCATCAAACATTTCCGCTTGATGAAATTTCGGATCTCTCCTAGGCATCTGCCTAATAATTCAAATTACCACTGGCCTTTTACTGGCAATGCACTATACAGCAGATATCACTCTAGCATTCACATCCGTTGCTCATACATGTCGAAATGTCCAATTCGGTTGACTGATCCGAAACCTCCACGCAAACGGTGCCTCCTTCTTCTTCATGTGCATCTACCTACACATTGGACGAGGATTCTACTATGGTTCCTACCTATATAAAGAAACCTGAAACACAGGAGTTGTTCTCCTCCTAACTTTAATAGCAACTGCTTTCGTAGGATATGTTCTCCCATGAGGCCAAATATCATTCTGAGGCGCCACAGTAATTACTAACTTATTCTCAGCTATCCCCTATATTGGCCAAACACTTGTAGAATGAGCCTGAGGAGGGTTCTCAGTTGATAACCCTACGCTCACCCGATTCTTCGCCCTTCACTTCCTTCTCCCATTCTTGATTGCAGGTCTCACTTTCATTCACCTAACCTTCCTACATGAAACAGGCTCAAACAACCCCCTAGGCATTCATTCAGACTGTGATAAAATCCCATTTCACCCTTACTTCTCAATGAAAGACGTGTTAGGCCTTCTATTCCTCCTCATCCCACTAATAACACTTGCTATATTCTCACCTAACCTTTTAGGAGACCCAGAAAATTTTACACCTGCAAATCCATTAGTTACACCTCCTCATATTAAACCTGAATGATACTTCCTATTTGCATATGCTATTCTACGATCAATCCCTAACAAATTAGGAGGAGTCCTAGCTCTCGCTGCCTCCGTCCTAATTCTATTTTTAGCCCCATTCCTCCACATGTCAAAGCAACGAACAATAACCTTCCGACCCATCTCCCAACTCCTATTTTGAATCCTAGTTACTAACCTTTTGATCCTTACATGAATCGGTAGTCAACCAGTTGAACATCCATTTATCATCATTGGGCAACTTGCATCAGCTACCTACTTTACTATCATCCTTATCCTATTCCCCACTATCAGCCTTCTAGAAAACAAGATACTTAATCTCTAACTACTCTAATAGTTTATAAAAAACATTGGTCTTGTAAACCAAAGATTGAAGATCACCCCCTTCTTAGAGTTGTCCAAAAAAATTCAAGTTCCCAAAAAAATATTCAAGTTCCTCAAATTTCCCAATTAATACGTACATGGGGGGCCCCCCCTCCCCCCATACGCTATGGTATGTATTACTTTGCATCGCATTCTCCACCACATTAGACATAAAATCCATGCAGGAAACTCAGGCATACCATTATTGTAAAACCAACCAAATCTTCACATCTTCTCCCATACCATCCAAAACCGGCCATAGACAGATCTAGGCACATTCCCATACAACCTCATAACATGTCATGTTCTAGGAACAATCCCGCTAATCGGACTAAAACCTAACACCGCTAACTTTCGCATAAAAACCTTCACAACACGAGGAACCTCCAAAGACCCAGAATCCACCGTTCAAGGACCTCTCACCACTTAACCTTGCTCTATGTACTGACCAAGAGGCGCTGGGTTATTTATTAATCGTACCTCTCACGAGAAACCAGCAACCCGGCGTTAGTAATGTTTATCATGCCCAGCTTCAGGTGCGTTCTTTCATCTACCACCCTACACCCGCTCTCATAAATTGCTCTTTGTCGCCTCTGGTTCCTCGGTCAGGGCCATAACTTGCTTAATTTTCCTAAACTTGCGCTCCGTTACTAATGGTTGGGGATGCTTGGCCAATTTGGACCTCGTGATCGCGGCATTTTCCCTTTTCTATACTTTTGGTTTTTTTTTTGGGGTAGATCTCAATAAGCCCTTCAGAGTGCTCCGCCAGGGGGCTCCCATATATGGTTGACATGTACCCCTTGTGGTCGGCGAGCGGTTTTCTCACTTTCGCGGGTAAATTAATGATATGGTAGGCAGGATGCTTCTCGGTCTCATACTGTTGCACTGATTCACCGTCAGGTGCTGTTGGCTTGGTTTCTCAATTACGTCTCTCATCAAGTTGCAGTTTAATTAATGCACGCCAGACATATTTTTTCTTGAAAATTTCACAAAAAATCACAAAAAATCACAAAAAATTTTGTCATTTTTGCAATGATCTAGGGACTTTTCCCTTATTCATCACTAATTTTCGTTAAAAAATTTTTTAACAAAAATTTTTTATTTTACAAACATTCCATTTCCCTAATTTCCCAATCAATAAAATTTGCATCATCAATTTGTAAAAATTTTTTATCCAACTTGTTACACCCCATTTTTTCCTTTCATCATTTGTTTGTTTATTCATTCGTTTACACTTAAACTCACCCCATTTTTTCCTTTCATCATTTGTTTGTTTATTCATTCGTTTACACTTAAACTCACCCCATTTTTTCCTTTCATCATTTGTTTGTTTATTCATTCGTTTACACTTAAACTCACCCCATTTTTTCCTTTCATCATTTGTTTGTTTATTCATTCGTTTACACTTAAACTCACCCCATTTTTTCCTTTCATCATTTGTTTGTTTATTCATTCGTTTACACTTAAACTCACCCCATTTTTTCCTTTCATCATTTGTTTGTTTATTCATTCGTTTACACTTAAACTCACCCCACTACCTTCTACCCATTTCCCCGCCTAATTGGCAACCTTAACTATTTTCTTTCCCCTTCCAACCCCACCACCCCAATTAACACTTTTTTCCTACACTCCTCTAATAATTAACCCCAAATCTTATCCCCTTACCCCTCAGAAAAAAAGGAATCAAACCCTTATCACCAACTCCCAAAGCTGGTATTTTCATTAAACTATTTTCTGAATTTGCCCCCTTAAACCGCCCGAATTGCCCCCCGAGATAATCCTCGCACAAGCTCTAGCACAACAAACAACGTCAACAACAAGCCCCAACCTGCAACTAAAAATTGCCCCACCCCCCAAGAATAAAACATAGCCGCACCCTCAAAATCTAGCCGAACTGGCAAAACACCCCCACTATCCACCGTATCCAACCCCAATCACCGTAACCCTGATAACCCCATAACAAACACCCCTCCCCCCAGCGCTAAAACTAACCCAACCCCATACCCCACAACCCGCCAGTCCCCTCAAGCTTCAGGATACGGATCCGCTGCTAATGAAACCGAATACACAAAAACCACTAACATCCCACCCAAATATACTAAAAATAACACCAATGACACAAAAGACACCCCCAAACTCATTAACCATCCACACCCTACAACAGACGCTAACACCAACCCAACCACTGCATAATAAGGAGAAGGATTAGAAGCCACTGCCAACCCCCCCAAAATAAAACTAACACTTAAAAAAAGTATAAAATACGTCATAACAATTCCTGCTTGGCTTCTACCCAAGACCTTTGGCCTGAAAAACCACCGTTGTAATTTCAACTACAAGAACACATAATCTTAACTAAACCTACTTATTCAATCCAACAATCAAACCTCCTTCTACACTTCCAATTGCTCAACCAACACATTTTTGTTATCCACCAAACTATTTCCCCAACCACCTAAAACCCACTAACCGAACCAATCCTAAATCAACATCAACTACCTCCATAACTAAAACATAAACCCTAATAATAACCACTTGACCCAAAAACAATCCTAGTTCTTGTAGCTTACAATAAAGCATAACACTGAAGATGTTAAGACGGCTATTACACATACCCAAGGACAAAAAAGACTTAGTCCTAACCTTACAGTTAGTTCTTGCCAAATATATACATGCAAGTATCCGCGCCCCAGTGAAAATGCCCTCAATACCTTAAAAAGACAGTAGGAGCAGGCATCAGGCACACTTCCCCAATTGCAGCCCAAAACGCCTTGCATCGCCACACCCCCAAGGGTACTCAGCAGTAATTAATATTAAGCAATAAGTGTAAACTTGACTTAGTTAAAGCAACTTATCAGGGTTGGTAAATCTTGTGCCAGCCACCGCGGTCACACAAGAAACCCAAATTAACTTTATACGGCGTAAAGAGTGGCTTTTCACTATCACTTCAACTAAGACTGACATGCAACCAAGCTGTTATAAGCATAAGATGCATTTAATACTCCCATAAAAACGATCTTAGTCCCATGATCAACAAAACCCCACGAAAGCCAGGACACAAACTGGGATTAGATACCCCACTATGCCTGGCCCTAAATCCCGATGCTTTCACCACTTAAGCATCCGCCTGAGAACTACGAGCACAAACGCTTAAAACTCTAAGGACTTGGCGGTGCTCCAAACCCACCTAGAGGAGCCTGTTCTATAATCGATAACCCACGATACACCCAACCATCCCTAGCCAAATCAGCCTATATACCGCCGTCGTCAGCTCACCCCTAAACTGAGGGTTCAACAGTGAGCACAATAGCAACCCCACCCGCTAAAGACAGGTCAAGGTATAGCTCATGGGGTGGTAGAAATGGGCTACATTTTCTAGCATAGAAAACCCCTTCCCACGACAGGGAGCGTGAAACCACTCCCAAAAGGCGGATTTAGCAGTAAAGCAGGATAATAATGCCCCCTTTAAGTTGGCTCTGAAGCACGTACATACCGCCCGTCACCCTCCTCACAAGCTACAACCAATCTTATTCATAATAGGCTCTCAAGCTAAAGATGAGGCAAGTCGTAACAAGGTAAGTGTACCGGAAGGTGCACTTAGTTTACCAAGACGTAGCTATAAAAAAAGCATTCAGCTTACACCTGAAAGATATCTGCTCCTCACCAGATCGTCTTGAAGCCTAACTCTAGCTCTGCTACCAAATTACATATGAACTAAACCATGCCACCCACTAAATCAAAGCATTCTCTCACTTAACCTAGTATAGGCGATAGAAAGGTGAACTCAAGACGCGATAGAGACCATGTACCGTAAGGGAAAAATGAAATAACAATGACAAGCCAAGCGCTAAATAGCAAAGACCAATCCTTGTACCTTTTGCATCATGATTTAGCAAGAACTTCCCAAGCAAAATGCCAATTTAAGCTTGCCGCCCCGAAACCCAAGCGAGCTACTTACGAGCAGCTATTTACTGAGCAAACCCGTCTCTGTTGCAAAAGAGTGGGATGACTCGTTAGTAGTGGTGAAAAGCCAATCGAGCTGGGTGATAGCTGGTTGCCTATGAAACGAACCTTAGTTCTCTCTTAATTCACCCCCCCAGGACTATATTCAACCCACATGAAATGAATTAAGGGTTATTTAAAGGAGGTACAGCTCCTTTAAAAAAGAGCACACTCTCTTCCAGCGGATAAATTAAATTGTTCCTCAACTGTGGGCCTTCAAGCAGCCACCATTAAAGAGTGCGTCAAAGCTCTGTACCTAAAAATCCTAATCTTCCTATGACTCCCTCTTCCTTAATAGGCTAACTTATGATAAATAAGAGAATTAATGCTAAAATAAGTAACTAGGGACCCCCCCCTCTACGGCACAAACTTACATTATAACATTATTAACAAACTACAGGATATTTTCTAACCCTAACAAGATCCTATATCTAAAACCTTGTTAACCCACCTACGGAGTGCCTCTCAAAGACGATTTAAATCTGTAAAAGGAACTAGGCAAAACCAAGGCCCGACTGTTTACCAAAAACATAGCCTTTAGCTAAGTCAAGTATTAAAGGTGAAGCCTGCCCAGTGACAATAAGTTCAACGGCCGCGGTATCCTAACCGTGCAAAGGTAGCGCAATCAATTGTCCCATAAATCGGGACTTGTATGAATGGCTTAACGAGGTCTTAACTGTCTCCTACGGATAATCAGTGAAATTGATCTTCCTGTGCAAAAGCAGGAATAACTTCATAAGACAAGAAGACCCTGTGGAACTTTAAAACCTGCTACCATCCCCACCAACAATTTTCCTCCACAGGACCCACTCCCTCGGATTTTACTGGTACGCATTTTTTGGTTGGGGCGACCTTGGAGATAAACTTAACCTCCAAAAACCGGATAACCCATCTTGACCAAGAACAACTCATCAACGTGCTAATAGTAGCCAGACCCAATATTATTGATTAATGAACCTAGCTACCCCAGGGATAACAGCGCAATCTCCTTCAAGAGCCCACATCGACAAGGAGGTTTACGACCTCGATGTTGGATCAGGACATCCTAGTGGTGCAACCGCTACCAAGGGTTCGTTTGTTCAACGATTAACAGTCCTACGTGATCTGAGTTCAGACCGGAGCAATCCAGGTCGGTTTCTATCTATGTAATAACTCCTTCTAGTACGAAAGGACCGAAGAAGTAAGGCCTATGCTACAGGCACGCCTTCGCACCCAGTAATGAACCCAACTAAATTACCAAGAGCCCTACCATAACCCCTTCCTAGAAAAGGACCGCTAGCGTGGCAGAGCTTGGCAAATGCAGAAGGCTTAAGCCCTTTACCCAGAGGTTCAAATCCTCTCCCTAGCTCCACATAAAACATATGGCAACTCACTTAGTCCTGATTTACCTCATTATATCACTATCCTATGCTTTATCCATCCTCATCGCCGTAGCATTCCTAACCCTGGTTGAACGCAAAGTTCTAAGTTATATACAAGCCCGAAAAGGACCTAACATTGTAGGACCATTTGGCCTATTACAACCTATAGCAGATGGAGTAAAACTGTTCATTAAAGAACCAATCCGTCCATCAACTTCATCCCCTTACCTATTTATAGCTACCCCTATCCTAGCCCTTCTCTTAGCAATTACAATCTGACTGCCTCTCCCCCTACCATTTCCCCTCACTGACCTAAACCTAGGTATACTTTTCCTCCTGGCCCTCTCCAGCTTAGCAGTTTACTCAATTCTATGATCAGGGTGGGCCTCTAATTCAAAATATGCTCTGATTGGCGCCCTCCGAGCAGTCGCACAAACCATTTCCTATGAGGTTACCCTAGCCATTATTCTCCTATCTGTAATTATTCTAAGTGGTAATTATACCCTTAACACCCTTGCTATTACACAAGAACCTCTTTACCTCATTTTCTCCTCCTGACCTCTAGCAATAATATGATATATTTCCTCACTTGCTGAAACAAACCGCGCCCCATTTGACCTAACAGAAGGAGAATCTGAACTAGTCTCAGGGTTTAATGTAGAATATGCTGCAGGTCCATTTGCCTTATTCTTCCTAGCTGAATATGCTAATATTATACTAATAAATGCACTCACAACCATTCTATTCCTGAACCCCAGCTCACTCAATCTCCCTCAAGAATTCTTCCCTCTAACTCTAGCTACAAAAACCCTCCTCCTGTCCGCAGGCTTCTTATGAATCCGCGCCTCTTACCCTCGATTCCGCTATGATCAACTCATACATTTACTCTGAAAAAACTTCCTACCCCTAACACTAGCCTTATGCCTATGACATACTAGCCTCCCTATCTCATATGCAGGCCTACCTCCCTACCTAAGATAACCAAGGAAATGTGCCTGAATCCAAAAGGGTTACTATGATAAAGTAAACATAGAGGTATACCAACCCTCTCATTTCCTAAACTTAGAAAAGTAGGAATCGAACCTACACTAAAGGAATCAAAATCCTCTATACTCCCTCTATATTATTTTCTAGTAAGGTCAGCTAATTAAGCTATCGGGCCCATACCCCGAAAATGATGGTTTAACTCCTTCCCTTACTAATGAATCCTCAAGCTAAATTAATCTCTACAGCAAGCTTACTCTTGGGAACCTCCATCACAATTTCAAGCAACCACTGAATAACAGCATGAATTGGCTTAGAGATTAACACTTTAGCTATCCTTCCCTTAATCTCTAAAACCCACCATCCACGAGCCATTGAAGCTTCTACTAAATACTTTCTGACCCAAGCAACCGCATCCACACTACTCCTATTTGCTAGCATGATCAACGCATGATTTTCTGGTCAATGAGACATCACCCAACTAACCCACCCTATATCATGCATACTATCAACAGTTGCAATTTCAATCAAACTAGGCTTAGTCCCATTCCATTTCTGATTTCCAGAAGTCCTTCAAGGCTCAACCATAACAACATGCCTCCTACTAGCTACAATTATAAAATTTCCACCAATTACCCTATTCTACTTAACATCCCCATCACTTAACTCAACCCTCCTAACTTCAATAGCTATCGCCTCCGCAGCCCTAGGAGGCTGAATAGGGTTAAATCAAACTCAAACTCGCAAAGTCTTAGCCTTTTCATCCATCGCCCACCTTGGATGAATAACTATTATTCTCAACTATGACCCCAATCTAACTTTAATTACCTTTTATCTCTATACCATAACAACTTCCGCTATCTTCCTTATTCTCAACACAACCAATACCCTAAAATTATCCACTGTAATAACCACATGAACCAAAATTCCCCCATTAACTACAATTTTCATGCTCACTCTCCTCTCCCTCGCAGGCCTCCCTCCCCTAACAGGATTTCTACCCAAATGATTAATTATTCAAGAACTCACTAAGCAAGAACTAACTGCAACAGCCACAGCCATTTCTCTACTCTCTTTACTCGGACTTTTCTTCTACCTACGTCTAGCACACTACCCCCAAACTTCACCAACTACATAAAACAATGACAGACTAACAAACCAACTAATCCCTTAACTACAATCTTTACTTCTCTGTCAATCATACTCCTACCATTATCCCCCATAGTACTTACTATTTCCTAGAAACTTAGGTTACTTAAACCGAAGGCCTTCAAAGCCTTAAACAAGGACCAGCTCTCCTTAGTTTCTGCTAAAATTCACAGGATATTAACCTGTATTTCCTGAATGCAACTCAAGCGCTTTAATTAAGCTAGAATCTCTTTCTAGACAGATGGGCCTCGATCCCATAAAACTTTAGTTAACAGCTAAATGCCCTATCCAACAGGCTTCTGCCTACTAGATCCTGGTGTATATTTGATACACATCAATGAGCTTGCAACTCAACATGAACTTCACTACAGAATCGATAAGAAGAGGAATCAAACCTCTGTAAAAAGGACTACAGCCTAACGCTTCAACACTCAGCCATCTTACCTATGACTTTTATCAACCGTTGACTATTCTCTACCAATCACAAAGACATCGGCACACTTACCTTATTTTCGGTGCATGAGCTGGTATAATTGGTACAGCCCTAAGTCTCCTCATTCGAGCAGAACTAGGACAACCAGGAACCCTTTTAGGCGATGACCAAATCTATAATGTAATCGTCACCGCACATGCATTTGTTATAATTTTCTTTATAGTAATACCTATTATAATTGGAGGTTTGGTAACTGACTAGTCCCATTAATAATTGGCGCCCCCGACATGGCATTCCCACGAATAAATAATATAAGCTTCTGACTTCTTCCCCCATCCTTCTTACTACTTTAGCATCTTCCACAGTTGAAGCTGGGGCCGGGACAGGATGAACAGTATACCCACCCCTAGCTGGAAAACCTAGCCCACGCTGGTGCATCAGTAGACCTCGCCATTTTCTCCCTTCACCTAGCAGGTGTCTCCTCTATCCTCGGAGCAATCAACTTTATTACTACAGCAATTAACATAAAACCACCTGCTCTTTCACAATACCAAACCCCCTATTTGTTTGATCCGTCCTAATCACCGCAGTACTACTTCTCCTCTCCCTACCAGTTCTAGCTGCTGGCATTACAATACTTCTAACAGATCGAAACCTAAACACTACATTCTTCGACCCCGCAGGAGGTGGAGACCCAATTTTATATCAACACTTATTTTGATTTTTTGGACACCCAGAAGTCTACATCCTTATTCTGCCAGGATTCGGAATTATCTCCCACGTCGTAGCCTACTACGCTGGTAAAAAAGAACCCTTCGGCTACATAGGCATAGTCTGAGCCATATTATCTATTGTTTCCTAGGCTTCATCGTATGAGCCCACCACATATTCACAGTTGGAATGGACGTAGATACCCGAGCATACTTTACATCTGCTACCATAATTATTGCAATTCCTACTGGCATTAAAGTTTTCAGTTGACTAGCCACCCTACATGGTGGGACAATTAAATGAGACCCACCCATACTATGAGCCCTAGGCTTCATTTTCCTCTTCACCATTGGTGACTAACAGGTATCGTTCTTGCTAACTCCTCCCTAGATATTGCCTTACACGATACCTACTACGTAGTTGCACACTTCCACTACGTACTGTCTATGGGAGCAGTATTCGCCATCTTAGCTGGCTTCACACATTGATTCCCACTATTTACTGGTTACACCCTCCATCCTACGTGAGCTAAAGCCCACTTCGGGGTAATATTCTTTGGGGTTAACCTAACATTCTTCCCACAACATTTCCTAGGTTTAGCTGGTATACCACGTCGATACTCAGACTATCCAGATGCTTATACCTTATGGAATTCCCTATCCTCCATTGGCTCCCTTATCTCCATGATAGCCGTAATTATACTGATATTTATTATCTGAGAAGCCTTCGCATCCAAACGAAAAGTATTACAACCAGAACTTACTTCCACAAACATCGAATGAATTCACGGCTGCCCTCCCCCTTACCACACCTTCGAAGAACCAGCTTTTGTTCAAGTACAAGAAAGGAAGGAATCGAACCCTCATAAGCTGGTTTCAAGCCAACCGCATCTAACCACTCATGCTTCTTTCTTATGGGTTGTTAGTAAAATAATTACATAGTCTTGTCAAGACTAAATCACAGGTGAAAACCCAGTACATCCCACCTTCCACATTATGGCCAACCACTCTCAACTTGGTTTTCAAGACGCTTCATCCCCTATTATAGAAGAACTCATCGAATTTCATGATCATGCCCTAATAGTTGCTCTAGCCATCTGTAGCCTAGTTCTATACCTCCTAGCTCTTATACTCATAGAAAAACTATCCTCTAACACCGTCGACGCACAAGAAGTAGAACTTGTCTGAACAATTCTACCTGCCATCGTCCTAATTATACTAGCCCTCCCATCCCTTCAAATCCTCTACATAATAGACGAAATCGACGAACCCGACCTTACCCTTAAAGCCATTGGTCATCAATGATATTGATCCTATGAATACACAGACTTCAAAGATTTATCCTTTGACTCTTACATGTTACCAACCACAGACCTACCACTTGGTCACTTCCGCCTCCTAGAAGTTGATAACCGCATTGTTATCCAATAGAATCCCCAATCCGAGTTATCGTCACAGCTGATGATGTCCTCCACTCATGAGCCGTGCCAGCCTTGGTGTAAAAACCGATGCAATTCCAGACGACTAAATCAAACTTCCTTCATCACAACCCGCCCTGGAATCTTCTACGCCAATGCTCAGAATCTGTGGAGCCAATCACAGCTTCATACCATTGTAGTGGAATCAGCTCCTCTAACAGACTTCGAAAACTGATCTTCACTTCTAACATCCTAATCATTAAGAAGCTATGAACCAGCACTAGCCTTTTAAGCTAGAGAAAGAGGACTACCCATCCTCCTTAATGACATGCCTCAGCTAAACCCAGCGCCCTGACTCTTTATTATACTTACTTCATGACTCACTTTTTCCCTCATCCTTCAACCTAAACTTTTATTATTTACTCCAACCAACTCGCCATCCAACAAAACATTATCCACTATAAAAACTTACCCTTGAGACTGACCATGAACCTAAGCTTCTTCGACCAATTTATAAGCCCAACACTTCTAGGAATCCCCCTTATTCTGATCTCTCTATTGTTCCCAACTCTCTTGCTTCCCTCCCCTGGCAACCGATGAGTTACAAATCGTCTTTCAACGCTTCAACTCTGATTCTTCCACCTAATTACAAAACAACTGATAACCCCATTAAACAAAAAAGGCCACAAATGAGCCCTAATCTTATCATCACTCATAATCATACTATTAATAATCAACCTATTAGGCCTTTTACCCTACACATTCACACCTACTACTCAACTATCAATAACCTAGCCCTTGCCTTCCCCCTATGACTTGCTACACTATTAACAGGCCTACGAAACCAACCCTCAGCTTCCCTAGGACACCTCTTGCCAGAAGGTACCCCAACACCCCTAATCCCTGCCCTTATCATAATCGAAACAACAAGCCTTCTCATTCGTCCACTTGCCTTAGGAGTCCGCCTTACAGCCAACCTCACAGCAGGACATCTACTTATCCAACTCATTTCTACAGCCACTGCTGTCCTCCTTCCCATTATACCTGCAGTATCCCTCTTAACCACAGCTATTCTCTTCTCCTAACAATTTTAGAAGTAGCCGTAGCAATAATCCAAGCCTATGTCTTTGTACTACTACTAAGCCTTTACTTACAAGAAAACATTTAACCTTTAATGACACACCAAGCCCACTCCTTCCATATAGTAGACCCAAGCCCCTGACCCATTTTCGGAGCTGCGGCCGCTCTCCTTACTACCTCCGGATTGGCCATATGATTCCATCACATTCCATGCAACTCTTACTCCTAGGCCTGCTTTCCATAATTTTAGTAATAATTCAATGATGGCGTGATATCGTACGAGAAAGCACATTCCAAGGTCACCATACTCTAACAGTCCAAAAAGGCTTACGCTACGGAATAATTCTATTCATTACCTCCGAAGCCTTCTTCTTTCTAGGATTCTTCTGAGCATTCTTTCACTCTAGCTTAGTCCCCACCCCAGAACTCGGAGGGCAATGACCCCCTATGGGAATCAAACCCCTCAATCCAATAGAAGTACCTCTACTAAACACTGCCATCCTTTTAGCTTCAGGAGTTACCGTTACATGAGCTCATCATAGCATTACAGAAGGTAACCGAAATCAAGCTACTCAGGCCCTACTCATAACTGTCCTGTTAGGATTCTACTTTACAGCACTTCAAGCAATAGAATATTATGAAGCGCCATTCTCAATTGCTGATGGAATCTATGGATCCACCTTCTTTGTAGCCACAGGATTCCATGGCCTTCACGTAATCATTGGGTCATCCCTTTCTCTTAATTTGCCTTTTCCGTCTCATCAAATTCCATTTCACACCCAACCACCACTTTGGCTTTGAAGCAGCGGCTTGATACTGACATTTTGTTGATATTATCTGACTATTCCTCTATATAACAATCTACTGATGAGGATCCTGCCTTTCTAGTATATTAATTACAATTGACTTCCAATCTCTAAAATCTGGATCAAAACCAGAGAAAGGCAATTAACATAATCCGTCTTTATATTTTACAACCTCTCTATCACTATGTATTATCCTAACTTCATTAAACCTTTGACTGGCTCAAATAAATCCAGATTCAGAAAAACTATCCCATATGAATGTGGCTTTGACCCACTGGGCTCAGCCCGTCTCCTTTTTCAATCCGATTCTTTCTTGTCGCAATCTTATTTCTCTTGTTCGACCTAGAAATCGGCCCTCTTACTACCCCTCCCATGAGCTACTCAACTTCTCTCCCCCTCAATACTTTACCTGAACCTTCGCCATTATTCTCCTCCTCGCATTCGGATTAATCTATGAATGGATACAAGGGGGCTTAGAATGAGCAGAATAACTACAGAAAGTTAGTCTAATTAAGACAGTTGATTTCGGCTCAACAAACCACAGTCCCACTCTGTGACTTTCTCAATGACCTTTCTACATTTAAGCTCTACTCTGCCTTCGCCCTAAGCAGCCTAGGACTAGCCTTTCACCGAATACACCTAATTTCCGCCCTACTATGCTTAGAAAGTATAATACTATCCATATACATTGCCCTATCCATGTGGCCCATCCAAACCCAAACAACATCCCCCTCCCTAATACCCATTCTCATACTAGCATTTTCAGCCTGTGAAGCAGGCGCCGGCCTGGCAATTCTAGTAGCTTCCACCCGAACTCACGGGTCAGATCATTTGCATAATCTAAACCTTCTACAATGCTAAAAATTATTCTCCCCACGATCATACTACTCCTATAACCCTCCTATCACCCCAAAATTTCTTTGACTTAATGTCACTTCCCACAGCCTCTTAATCGCAACCGCCAGCTTACAGTGACTCTCTTCAACCTACCACCCTAACAAGAACCTAATCCCCATGACTTGGTATCGACCAAATTTCATCCCCCTTATTAGTCCTATCTTGTTGACTTCTGCCCCTTATAATGTTAGCAAGCCAAAATCACCTCCAGCAAGAGCCCCTACACGAAAATATATATTTATCATAACCATAATCCTTGCTCAACCATTTATCATCTGGCCTTCTCAGCCTTAGAACTGATATTGTTTTATATTGCATTCGAAGCAACCTTAATCCCTACTCTAATTCTAATTACACGATGGGGCAGCCAACCAGAACGTTTAAGTGCTGGGTCTACCTCTTATTCTATACCCTAGTCAGTTCTCTTCCCCTATTAGTTGCGATCCTTTATCTTCACACTCAAACAGGGTCCATGCACATCATTATAATAAAACTTTCACATCCATCCCTTACAAACTCCTGAACAGGCCTCATATCAAGCCTAGCCCTACTACTCGCTTTCATAGTAAAAGCCCCCCTTTATGGATTACACCTATGACTCCAAAAGCCCACGTAGAGGCACCAATCGCAGGGTCCATACTTCTAGCCGCACTCCTCCTCAACTTGGAGGGTACGGCATTATACGTATCTCAATGGTCTTAAACTCCCTGCTCGACTACCTCTACTACCCATTCCTAACCTTAGCCCTATGAGGGGCATTAATAACAAGCTCCATCTGCCTACGCCAAATTGACCTTAAATCTCTAATCGCCCTACTCCTCGGTAAGCCATATAGGCCTAGTCATTGCCGCAACAATAATCCAAACCCATTGATCTTTTTCAGGAGCGATAATCTTGATATTTCACATGGACTCACCTCTTCCATACTATTTTGCCTAGCTAATACAAATTATGAACGCATACACAGCCGCACCCCTCCTCTTAACACGAGGCCTACAACCCCTCCTACCTCTCATAGGAATCTGATGACTTCTAGCTAACCTAACTAACATGGCTCTTCCTCCTACCACTAATCTAATAGCTGAACTAACTATCATAATTGCTCTCTTCAATTGATCTGCATTCACTATCATCCTAACCGGAATCGCAACTCTACTGACTGCAGCCTACACCCTCTACATACTCCTTATAACCCAACGAGGACCAACCCCAACTTACATCACAACTACCCAAAATTCGAATACGCGAGAACATCTCCTATAACACTCCACATTCTACCCTCCCTTCTCCTCATCCTAAAACCAGAACTAATCTCAGGAATCCCCATATGCAAGCATAGTTTTAAGCCCAAACATTAGACTGTGATCCTAAAAATAGAGTTAAACTCTTCTTGCCTGCCGAGGGGAGGTTTAACCAACAAGACTGCTAACTCTTGCATCTGAGCCTAAGACCTCAGCCCCCTTACTTTTTAAAGGATAATAGCAATCCACTGGTCTTAGGAGCATTTCATCTTGGTGCAAGTCCAAGTAAAAGTAATGGACTTTCCATTAATTCTCAACACCTCCATATTCCTAACCTTGGCCATTCTTTCTACTCCTATTCTTCTTCCCTTCTATCCAAGAACTATCAAAACTCCCCAACCACCAGTATATATACTGTCAAAACTTCCTTCATGACCAGTTTAATCCCATAATCCTCTCTATCTATTCTATATGGAAAACACTACCTTCTATTGAGAGTGAAAATTCATTACAAACTTCAAAATCCCTTTTAACCTTAAAATAGACCAATACTCCTTAATATTCTTCCCCATTGCTCTATTCGTAACATGATCTATTCTACAATTCGCAACATGGTACATAGCCTCAGAACCTCATGCCACAAAATTCTCTCTCTACCTCTTAATTTTCTCATTGCTATGCTAATCTTAATTATCGCCAACAACATATTCCTCCTATTTATTGGCTGAGAAGGAGTTGGAATTATATCCTTCCTCCTAATCGGATGATGATACGGCCGAGCAGAAGCTAACACCGCCGCACTCCAAGCGTACTTTATAATCGTATCGGAGATATCGGACTGATCCTCTGCATAGCATGATTAGCCTCTTCAATCAATACATGAGAACTCTGCATAGCATGATTAGCCTCTTCAATCAATACATGAGAAATTCAACAACCATCTTACCCAAACCAAATACCCTTACTTCCTCTTATAGGACTCATTTTAGCAGCCACAGGTAAATCCGCCCAATTCGGCCTCCACCCGTGACTCCCAGCCGCTATAGAAGGACCAACTCCTGTATCCGCTCTACTCCATTCCAGTACAATAGTAGTTGCCGGAATCTTTCTATTAATTCGCACTCACCACATATTATGTAGTAATCAAATCGCTCTAACTGCGTGCCTCTGTATAGGTGCCCTATCCACACTATTTGCCGCTACATGCGCTCTTACCCAAAACGACATCAAAAAAATTATTGCTTTCTCTACATCCAGCCAATTAGGCCTAATAATAGTTACTATTGGCTTAAACCTACCCCAACTAGCCTTTCTACATATTTCCACCCACGCATTCTTCAAAGCCATACTCTTCCTCTGCTCTGGATCTATCATCCATAGCCTCAACGGTGAACAAGACATCCGAAAAATAGGAGGTCTACAAAAATTACTCCCTACAACCACTTCATGTCTGACAATCGGAAACCTAGCTCTCATAGGAACCCCATTTCTAGCAGGGTTCTACTCAAAAGACCTCATCATCGAAAGCCTCAACACCTCCTACTTAAACACCTGAGCGCTCCTTCTAACACTTGTAGCCACATCATTTACTGCAACTTATAGCCTGCGTATAACCCTACTAGTACAAACCGACTACACCCGAATTCCTTCTATTACCCCCATTAATGAAAACAACCCAGCAGTCACAAACCCAATCACCCGTCTTGCTCTCGGAAGTATCATGGCTGGATTACTAATCACCTCTTATATTTCTCCCACAAAAACCCCTCCTATAACTATGCCTCTTCTTACAAAAACCACAGCCATCATTATCACAACATTAGGTATTATTCTAGCACTGGAACTATCAAAACTCACGCATTCACTCACCCTTCCTAAGCAAAATATGACTATAAACTTCTCCAACACTCTAGGATACTTTAATCCCCTCATACACCGCCTCAGCTCCACCAACCTCCTAAGCAACGGCCAAAACATTGCATCCCACCTAATCGACCTATCCTGATATAAAAAAATTGGCCCAGAAGGACTAGCAATCCTTCAACTCAAAACATCTAAAACCCTAACTACTTTCCACTCCGGATTAATCAAAACCTACCTAGGAACCTTCGCTCTGTCTATCTTAATTATTATCTCACTTACACAGAACTAAAAATTAATGACCCCCAACCTACGAAAACATCATCCTCTTCTAAAAATAATCAATAACTCCTTAATTGATCTCCCAACACCATCAAACATTTCCGCTTGATGAAATTTCGGATCTCTCCTAGGCATCTGCCTAATAATTCAAATTACCACTGGCCTTTTACTGGCAATGCACTATACAGCAGATATCACTCTAGCATTCACATCCGTTGCTCATACATGTCGAAATGTCCAATTCGGTTGACTGATCCGAAACCTCCACGCAAACGGTGCCTCCTTCTTCTTCATGTGCATCTACCTACACATTGGACGAGGATTCTACTATGGTTCCTACCTATATAAAGAAACCTGAAACACAGGAGTTGTTCTCCTCCTAACTTTAATAGCAACTGCTTTCGTAGGATATGTTCTCCCATGAGGCCAAATATCATTCTGAGGCGCCACAGTAATTACTAACTTATTCTCAGCTATCCCCTATATTGGCCAAACACTTGTAGAATGAGCCTGAGGAGGGTTCTCAGTTGATAACCCTACGCTCACCCGATTCTTCGCCCTTCACTTCCTTCTCCCATTCTTGATTGCAGGTCTCACTTTCATTCACCTAACCTTCCTACATGAAACAGGCTCAAACAACCCCCTAGGCATTCATTCAGACTGTGATAAAATCCCATTTCACCCTTACTTCTCAATGAAAGACGTGTTAGGCCTTCTATTCCTCCTCATCCCACTAATAACACTTGCTATATTCTCACCTAACCTTTTAGGAGACCCAGAAAATTTTACACCTGCAAATCCATTAGTTACACCTCCTCATATTAAACCTGAATGATACTTCCTATTTGCATATGCTATTCTACGATCAATCCCTAACAAATTAGGAGGAGTCCTAGCTCTCGCTGCCTCCGTCCTAATTCTATTTTTAGCCCCATTCCTCCACATGTCAAAGCAACGAACAATAACCTTCCGACCCATCTCCCAACTCCTATTTTGAATCCTAGTTACTAACCTTTTGATCCTTACATGAATCGGTAGTCAACCAGTTGAACATCCATTTATCATCATTGGGCAACTTGCATCAGCTACCTACTTTACTATCATCCTTATCCTATTCCCCACTATCAGCCTTCTAGAAAACAAGATACTTAATCTCTAACTACTCTAATAGTTTATAAAAAACATTGGTCTTGTAAACCAAAGATTGAAGATCACCCCCTTCTTAGAGTTGTCCAAAAAAATTCAAGTTCCCAAAAAAATATTCAAGTTCCTCAAATTTCCCAATTAATACGTACATGGGGGGCCCCCCCTCCCCCCATACGCTATGGTATGTATTACTTTGCATCGCATTCTCCACCACATTAGACATAAAATCCATGCAGGAAACTCAGGCATACCATTATTGTAAAACCAACCAAATCTTCACATCTTCTCCCATACCATCCAAAACCGGCCATAGACAGATCTAGGCACATTCCCATACAACCTCATAACATGTCATGTTCTAGGAACAATCCCGCTAATCGGACTAAAACCTAACACCGCTAACTTTCGCATAAAAACCTTCACAACACGAGGAACCTCCAAAGACCCAGAATCCACCGTTCAAGGACCTCTCACCACTTAACCTTGCTCTATGTACTGACCAAGAGGCGCTGGGTTATTTATTAATCGTACCTCTCACGAGAAACCAGCAACCCGGCGTTAGTAATGTTTATCATGCCCAGCTTCAGGTGCGTTCTTTCATCTACCACCCTACACCCGCTCTCATAAATTGCTCTTTGTCGCCTCTGGTTCCTCGGTCAGGGCCATAACTTGCTTAATTTTCCTAAACTTGCGCTCCGTTACTAATGGTTGGGGATGCTTGGCCAATTTGGACCTCGTGATCGCGGCATTTTCCCTTTTCTATACTTTTGGTTTTTTTTTTTGGGGTAGATCTCAATAAGCCCTTCAGAGTGCTCCGCCAGGGGGCTCCCATATATGGTTGACATGTACCCCTTGTGGTCGGCGAGCGGTTTTCTCACTTTCGCGGGTAAATTAATGATATGGTAGGCAGGATGCTTCTCGGTCTCATACTGTTGCACTGATTCACCGTCAGGTGCTGTTGGCTTGGTTTCTCAATTACGTCTCTCATCAAGTTGCAGTTTAATTAATGCACGCCAGACATATTTTTTCTTGAAAATTTCACAAAAAATCACAAAAAATCACAAAAAATTTTGTCATTTTTGCAATGATCTAGGGACTTTTCCCTTATTCATCACTAATTTTCGTTAAAAAATTTTTTAACAAAAATTTTTTATTTTACAAACATTCCATTTCCCTAATTTCCCAATCAATAAAATTTGCATCATCAATTTGTAAAAATTTTTTATCCAACTTGTTACACCCCATTTTTTCCTTTCATCATTTGTTTGTTTATTCATTCGTTTACACTTAAACTCACCCCATTTTTTCCTTTCATCATTTGTTTGTTTATTCATTCGTTTACACTTAAACTCACCCCATTTTTTCCTTTCATCATTTGTTTGTTTATTCATTCGTTTACACTTAAACTCACCCCATTTTTTCCTTTCATCATTTGTTTGTTTATTCATTCGTTTACACTTAAACTCACCCCATTTTTTCCTTTCATCATTTGTTTGTTTATTCATTCGTTTACACTTAAACTCACCCCATTTTTTCCTTTCATCATTTGTTTGTTTATTCATTCGTTTACACTTAAACTCACCCCACTACCTTCTACCCATTTCCCCGCCTAATTGGCAACCTTAACTATTTTCTTTCCCCTTCCAACCCCACCACCCCAATTAACACTTTTTTCCTACACTCCTCTAATAATTAACCCCAAATCTTATCCCCTTACCCCTCAGAAAAAAAGGAATCAAACCCTTATCACCAACTCCCAAAGCTGGTATTTTCATTAAACTATTTTCTGAATTTGCCCCCTTAAACCGCCCGAATTGCCCCCCGAGATAATCCTCGCACAAGCTCTAGCACAACAAACAACGTCAACAACAAGCCCCAACCTGCAACTAAAAATT
>NW_026990926.1:0-33152 GCF_036250125.1 Pseudopipra pipra
TGAATAAAAATAAGGAGAGGAGCCTAAGAGAATAAAAATCAGGAGAGGAGCCTAAGAGAATAAAAATCAGGAGAGGAGCCTAAGAGAATAAAAATCAGGAGAGGAGCCTAAGAGAATTAAAATCAGGAGAGGTGCCTAAAAAACTTGAAAGCAGGAGAGGAGCCTAAGAGAATAAAAATCAGAAGAGGAGCCTAAGAGAATAAAAATCAGGAGAGGAGCCTAAGAGAATAAAAATCAGGAGAGGAGCCTAAGAGAATAAAAATCAGGAGAGGAGCCTAAGAGAATAAAAATCAGGAGAGGAGCCTAAGAGAATAAAAATCAGGAGAGGAGCCTAAAAAACTTAAAATCAGAAGAGGAGCCTAAGATAATAAAAATCAGAAGAGGAGCCTAAGAGAATAAAAATCAGGAGAGGAGCCTAAAAAACTTAAAATCAGGAGAGGAGCCTAAGAGAATAAAAATCAGGAGAGGAGCCTAAAAAACTTAAAATCAGGAGAGGAGCCTAAGAGAATAAAAATCAGGAGAGGAGCCTAAAAATATTAAAATCAGGAGAGGAGCCTAAGAGAATAAAAATCAGGAGAGGAGCCTAAGTGAATAAAAATCAAGAGAGGAGCCTAAGAGAATAAAAATCAGGAGAGGAGCCTAAGAGAATAAAAATCAGGAGAGGAGCCTAAGAGAATAAAAATCAGGAGAGGAGCCTAAGAGAATAAAAATCAGGAGAGGAGCTAAGAGAATAAAAATCAGAAGAGGAGCCTAAGAGAATAAAAATCAGGAGAGGAGCCTAAGAGAATAAAAATCAGGAGAGGAGCCTAAGAGAGTAAAAATCAGGAGAGGAGCCTAAAAACTTAAAATCAGAAGAGGAGCCTAAGAGAATAAAATCAGGAGAGGAGCCTAAAAAACTTAAAATCAGAAGAGGAGCCTAAGAGAATAAAAATCAGGAAAGGAGCCTAAGAGAATAAAAATCAGGAGAGGAGCCTAAGAGAATAAAAATAAGGAGAGGAGCCTAAGAGAATAAAAATCAGGAGAGGAGCCTAAAAAACTTGAAAGCAGGAGAGGAGCCTAAGAGAATAAAAATCAGAAGAGGAGCCTAAAAATATTAAAATCAGGAGAGGAGCCTAAGAGAATAAAAATCAGGAGAGGAGCCTAAGAGAATAAAAATCAGGAGAGGAGCCTAAGAGAATAAAAATCAGGAGAGGAGCCTAAAAAACTTAAAATCAGAAAAGGAGCCTAAGAGAATAAAAATCAAGAGAGGAGCCTAAGAGAGTAAAAATCAGGAGAGGAGCATAAGAGAATAAAAATCAGGAGAGGAGCCTAAGAGAATAAAAATCAGGAGAGGAGCCTAAGAGAGTAAAAATCAGGAGAGGAGCCTAAAAAACTTAAAATCAGAAGAGGAGCCTAAGAGAATAAAAATCAGGAGAGGAGCCTAAAAAACTTAAAATCAGAAGAGGAGCCTAAGAGAATAAAAATCAGGAGAGGAGCCTAAGTGAATAAAAATCAAGAGAGGAGCCTAAGAGAATAAAAATCAGGAGAGGAGCCTAAGAGAATAAAAATCAGGAGAGGAGCCTAAGAGAATAAAAATCAGGAGAGGAGCCTAAAAAACTTGAAAGCAGGAGAGGAGCCTAAGAGAATAAAAATCAGGAGAGGAGCCTAAGAGAATAAAAATCAGAAGAGGAGCCTAAGAGAATAAAAATCAGGAGAGGAGCCTAAAAAACTTAAAATCAGGAGAGGAGCCTAAGAGAATAAAAATCAGGAGAGGAGCCTAAAAACATTAAAATCAGGAGAGGAGCCTAAGAGAATAAAAATCAGGAGAGGAGCCTAAGTGAATAAAAATCAAGAGAGGAGCCTAAGAGAATAAAAATCAGGAGAGGAGCCTAAGAGAATAAAAATCAGGAGAGGAGCCTAAGAGAATAAAAATCAGGAGAGGAGCCTAAGAGAATAAAAATCAGGAGAGGAGCCTAAGAGAATAAAAATCAGAAGAGGAGCCTAAGAGAATAAAAATCAGGAGAGGAGCCTAAGAGAATAAAAATCAGGAGAGGAGCCTAAAAAACTTAAAATCAGAAGAGGAGCCTAAGAGAATAAAAATCAGGAGAGGAGCCTAAGAGAATAAAAATCAGGAGAGGAGCCTAAAAAAGTTAAAATCAGAAGAGGAGCCTAAGAAAATAAAAATCAGGAAAGGAGCCTAAGAGAATAAAAATCAGGAGAGGAGCCTAAGAGAATAAAAATCAGGAGAGGAGCCTAAGAGAATAAAAATCAGGAGAGGAGCCTAAGAGAGTAAAAATCAGGAGAGGAGCCTAAAAAACTTAAAATCAGAAGAGGAGCCTAAGAGAATAAAAATCAGGAGAGGAGCCTAAAAAACTTAAAATCAGAAGAGGAGCCTAAGAGAATAAAAATCAGGAAAGGAGCCTAAGAGAATAAAAATCAGGAGAGGAGCCTAAGAGAATAAAAATAAGGAGAGGAGCCTAAGAGAATAAAAATCAGGAGAGGAGCCTAAAAAACTTGAAAGCAGGAGAGGAGCCTAAGAGAATAAAAATCAGAAGAGGAGCCTAAAAATATTAAAATCAGGAGAGGAGCCTAAGAGAATAAAAATCAGGAGAGGAGCCTAAGAGAATAAAAATCAGGAGAGGAGCCTAAGAGAATAAAAATCAGGAGAGGAGCCTAAAAAAATTAAAATCAGAAAAGGAGCCTAAGAGAATAAAAATCAAGAGAGGAGCCTAAGAGAGTAAAAATCAGGAGAGGAGCATAAGAGAATAAAAATCAGGAGAGGAGCCTAAGAGAATAAAAATCAGGAGAGGAGCCTAAGAGAATAAAAATCAGGAGAGGAGCCTAAGAGAGTAAAAATCAGGAGAGGAGCCTAAAAAACTTAAAATCAGAAGAGGAGCCTAAGAGAATAAAAATCAGGAGAGGAGCCTAAGTGAATAAAAATCAAGAGAGGAGCCTAAGAGAATAAAAATCAGGAGAGGAGCCTAAGAGAATAAAAATCAGGAGAGGAGCCTAAGAGAATAAAAATCAGGAGAGGAGCCTAAAAAACTTGAAAGCAGGAGAGGAGCCTAAGAGAATAAAAATCAGGAGAGGAGCCTAAGAGAATAAAAATCAGGAGAGGAGCCTAAGAGAGTAAAAATCAGGAGAGGAGCCTAAAAAACTTAAAATCAGAAGAGGAGCCTAAGAGAATAAAAATCAGGAGAGGAGCCTAAGAGAATAAAAATCAGCAGAGGAGCCTAAAAAACTTAAAATCAGAAGAGGAGCCTAAGAGAATAAAAATCAGGAGAGGAGCCTAAGAGAATAAAAATCAGGAGAGGAGCCTAAAAAACTTAAAATCAGAAAAGGAGCCTAAGAGAATAAAAATCAGGAGAGGAGCCTAAAAAACTTAAAATCAGAAGAGGAGCCTAAGAGAATAAAAATCAAGAGAGGAGCCTAAAAAACTTGAAAGCAGGACAGGAGTCTAAGAGAATAAAAATCAGGAGAGGAGCCTAAGAGAATAAAAATCAGGAGAGGAGCCTAAGAGAATAAAAATCAGGAGAGGAGCCTAAGAGAATAAAAATCAGGAGAGGAGCCTAAAAAACCTGAAAGCAGGAGAGGAGCCTAAGAGAATAAAAATCAGAAGAGGAGCCTAAGAGAATAAAAATCAGGAGAGGAGCCTAAGAGAATAAAAATCAGGAGAGGAGCCTAAAAAACTTAAAATCAGGAAAGGAGCCTAAGAGAATAAAAATCAGGAGAGGAGCCTAAGAGAATAAAAATCAGGAGAAGAGCCTAAAAATATTAAAATCAGGAGAGGAGCCTAAAAAACTTAAAATCAGGAGAGGAGCCTAAAAAACTTAAAATCAGGAGAGGAGCCTAAGAGAATAAAAATCAGGAGAGGAACCTAAAAATATTAAAATCAGGAGAGGAGCCTAAGAGAATAAAAATCAGGAGAGGAGCCTAAGAGAGTAAAAATCAGGAGAGGAGCCTAAAAAACTTAAAATCAGAAGAGGAGCCTAAGAGAATAAAAATCAGGAAAGGAGCCTAAGAGAATAAAAATCAGGAGAGGAGCCTAAAAAACTTAAAATCAGAAAAGGAGCCTAAGAGAATAAAAATCAGGAGAGGAGCCTAAGAGAATAAATTCAGGAGAGGAGCCTAAGAGAATAAAAATCAGGAGAGGAGCCTAAGAGAGTAAAAATCAGGAGAGGAGCCTAAAAAACTTAAAATCAGGAGAGGAGCCTAAGAGAATAAAAATCAGGAGAGGAGCCTAAAAAACTTAAAATCAGGAGAGGAGCCTAAGAGAATAAAAATCAGGAGAGGAGCCTAAAAATATTAAAATCAGGAGAGGAGCCTAAGAGAATAAAAATCAGGAGAGGAGCCTAAGAGAATAAAAATCAGGAGAGGAGCCTAAGAGAATAAAAATCAGGAGAGGAGCCTAAGAGAATAAAAATCAGGAGAGGAGCCTAAGAGAATAAAAATCAGGAGAGGAGCCTAAGAGAATAAAAATCAGGAGAGGAGCCTAAGAGAATAAAAATCAGGAGAAGAGCCTAAAAAACTTGAAAGCAGGAGAGGAGCCTAAGAGAATAAAAATCAGGAGAGGAGCCTAAAAAACTTAAAATCAGGAGAGGAGTCTAAGAGAATAAAAATCAGGAGAGGAGCCTAAAAAACTTAAAATCAGAAGAGGAGCCTAACAGAATAAAAATCAAGAGAGGAGCCTAAGAGAATAAAAATCAGGAGAGGAGCCTAAGAGAATAAAAATCAGGAGAGGAGCCTAAGAGAATAAAAATCAGGAGAGGAGCCTAAGAGAATAAAAATCAGGAGAGGAGCCTAAAAAACTTAAAATCAGAAAAGGAGCCTAAGAGAATAAAAATCAGGAGAGGAGCCTAAGAGAATTAAAATCAGGAGAGGTGCCTAAAAAACTTGAAAGCAGGAGAGGAGCCTAAGAGAATAAAAATCAGAAGAGGAGCCTAAGAGAATAAAAATCAGGAGAGGAGCCTAAGAGAATAAAAATCAGGAGAGGAGCCTAAGAGAATAAAAATCAGGAGAGGAGCCTAAGAGAATAAAAATCAGGAGAGGAGCCTAAGAGAATAAAAATCAGGAGTGGAGCCTAAGAGAATAAAAATCAGGAGAGGAGCCTAAGAGAATAAAAATCACAAGAGGAGCCTAAAAAACTTAAAATCAGAAGAGGAGCCTAAGAGAATAAAAATCAGAGGAGGAGCCTAAGAGAATAAAAATCAGGAGAGGAGCCTAAAAAACTTAAAATCAGGAGAGGAGCCTAAGAGAATAAAAATCAGGAGAGGAGCCTAAAAATATTAAAATCAGGAGAGGAGCCTAAGAGAATAAAAATCAGGAGAGGAGCCTAAAAAACTTAAAATCAGAAGAGGAGCCTAAGAGAATAAAAATCAGGAGAGGAGCCTAAAAAACTTAAAATCAGAAGAGGAGCCTAAGAGAATAAAAATCAGGAAAGGAGCCTAAGAGAATAAAAATCAGGAGAGGAGCCTAAGAGAATAAAAGTAAGGAGAGGAGCCTAAGAGAATAAAAATCAGGAGAGGAGCCTAAAAAACTTGAAAGCAGGAGAGGAGCCTAAGAGAATAAAAATCAGAAGAGGAGCCTAAAAATATTAAAATCAGGAGAGGAGCCTAAGAGAATAAAAATCAGGAGAGGAGCCTAATGGAATAAAAATCAGGAGAGGAGCCTAAGAGAATAAAAATCAGGAGAGGAGCCTAAAAAACTTAAAATCAGAAAAGGAGCCTAAGAGAATAAAAATCAGGAGAGGAGCCTAAGAGAATAAAAATCAAGAGAGGAGCCTAAGAGAGTAAAAATCAGGAGAGGAGCCTAAAAAACTTAAAATCAGAAGAGGAGCCTAAGAGAATAAAAATCAGGAGAGGAGCCTAAGAGAATAAAAATCAGCAGAGGAGCCTAAAAAACTTAAAATCAGAAGAGGAGCCTAAGAGAATAAAAATCAGGAAAGGAGCCTAAGAGAATAAAAATCAGGAGAGGAGCCTAAGAGAATAAAAATCAGGAGAGGAGCCTAAAAAACTTAAAATCAGAAAAGGAGCCTAAGAGAATAAAAATCAGGAGAGGAGCCTAAAAAACTTAAAATCAGAAGAGGAGCCTAAGAGAATAAAAATCAAGAGAGGAGCCTAAAAAACTTGAAAGCAGGACAGGAGTCTAAGAGAATAAAAATCAGGAGAGGAGCCTAAGAGAATAAAAATCAGGAGAGGAGCCTAAGAGAATAAAAATCAGGAGAGGAGCCTAAGAGAATAAAAATCAGGAGAGGAGCCTAAAAAACTTAAAATCAGGAGAGGAGCCTAAGAGAATAAAAATCAGGAGAAGAGCCTAAAAATATTAAAATCAGGAGAGGAGCCTAAAAATATTAAAATCAGGAGAGGAGCCTAAAAAACTTAAAATCAGGAGAGGAGTCTAAGAGAATAAAAATCAGGAGAGGAGCCTAAGAGAATAAAAATCAGGAGAGGAGCCTAAGAGAATAAAAATCAGGAGAGGAGCCTAAGAGAATAAAAATCAGGAGAGGAGCCTAAAAAACCTGAAAGCAGGAGAGGAGCCTAAGAGAATAAAAATCAGAAGAGGAGCCTAAGAGAATAAAAATCAGGAGAGGAGCCTAAGAGAATAAAAATCAGGAGAGGAGCCTAAAAAACTTAAAATCAGGAAAGGAGCCTAAGAGAATAAAAATCAGGAGAGGAGCCTAAGAGAATAAAAATCAGGAGAAGAGCCTAAAAATATTAAAATCAGGAGAGGAGCCTAAAAAACTTAAAATCAGGAGAGGAGCCTAAAAAACTTAAAATCAGGAGAGGAGCCTAAGAGAATAAAAATCAGGAGAGGAACCTAAAAATATTAAAATCAGGAGAGGAGCCTAAGAGAATAAAAATCAGGAGAGGAGCCTAAGAGAGTAAAAATCAGGAGAGGAGCCTAAAAAACTTAAAATCAGAAGAGGAGCCTAAGAGAATAAAAATCAGGAAAGGAGCCTAAGAGAATAAAAATCAGGAGAGGAGCCTAAAAAACTTAAAATCAGAAAAGGAGCCTAAGAGAATAAAAATCAGGAGAGGAGCCTAAGAGAATAAATTCAGGAGAGGAGCCTAAGAGAATAAATATCAGGAGAGGAGCCTAAGAGAATAAAAATCAGGAGAGGAGCCTAAGAGAGTAAAAATCAGGAGAGGAGCCTAAAAAACTTAAAATCAGGAGAGGAGCCTAAGAGAATAAAAATCAGGAGAGGAGCCTAAAAAACTTAAAATCAGGAGAGGAGCCTAAGAGAATAAAAATCAGGAGAGGAGCCTAAAAATATTAAAATCAGGAGAGGAGCCTAAGAGAATAAAAATCAGGAGAGGAGCCTAAGAGAATAAAAATCAGGAGAGGAGCCTAAGAGAATAAAAATCAGGAGAGGAGCCTAAGAGAATAAAAATCAGGAGAAGAGCCTAAAAAACTTGAAAGCAGGAGAGGAGCCTAAGAGAATAAAAATCAGGAGAGGAGCCTAAAAAACTTAAAATCAGGAGAGGAGTCTAAGAGAATAAAAATCAGGAGAGGAGCCTAAAAAACTTAAAATCAGAAGAGGAGCCTAACAGAATAAAAATCAAGAGAGGAGCCTAAGAGAATAAAAATCAGGAGAGGAGCCTAAGAGAATAAAAATCAGGAGAGGAGCCTAAGAGAATAAAAATCAGGAGAGGAGCCTAAGAGAATAAAAATCAGGAGAGGAGCCTAAAAAACTTAAAATCAGAAAAGGAGCCTAAGAGAATAAAAATCAGGAGAGGAGCCTAAGAGAATTAAAATCAGGAGAGGTGCCTAAAAAACTTGAAAGCAGGAGAGGAGCCTAAGAGAATAAAAATCAGAAGAGGAGCCTAAGAGAATAAAAATCAGGAGAGGAGCCTAAGAGAATAAAAATCAGGAGAGGAGCCTAAGAGAATAAAAATCAGGAGAGGAGCCTAAGAGAATAAAAATCAGGAGAGGAGCCTAAGAGAATAAAAATCAGGAGTGGAGCCTAAGAGAATAAAAATCAGGAGAGGAGCCTAAGAGAATAAAAATCAGGAGAGGAGCCTAAGAGAATAAAAATCACAAGAGGAGCCTAAAAAACTTAAAATCAGAAGAGGAGCCTAAGAGAATAAAAATCAGAGGAGGAGCCTAAGAGAATAAAAATCAGGAGAGGAGCCTAAAAAACTTAAAATCAGGAGAGGAGCCTAAGAGAATAAAAATCAGGAGAGGAGCCTAAAAATATTAAAATCAGGAGAGGAGCCTAAGAGAATAAAAATCAGGAGAGGAGCCTAAAAAACTTAAAATCAGGAGAGGAGCCTAAGAGAATAAAAATCAGGAGAAGAGCCTAAAAATATTAAAATCAGGAGAGGAGCCTAAAAAACTTAAAATCAGGAGAGGAGCCTAAAAAACTTAAAATCAGGAGAGGAGTCTAAGAGAATAAAAATCAGGAGAGGAGCCTAAAAATATTAAAATCAGGAGAGGAGCCTAAGAGAATAAAAATCAGGAGAGGAGCCTAAGAGAATAAAAATCAGGAGAGGAGCCTAAGAGAATAAAAATCAGGAGAGGAGCCTAAGAGAATAAAAATCAAGAGAGGAGCCTAAGAGAGTAAAAATCAGGAGAGGAGCCTAAGAGAATAAAAATCAGGAGAGGAGCCTAAGAGAATAAAAATCAGGAGAGGAGCCTAAGAGAATAAAAATCAGAAGAGGAGCCTAAGAGAATAAAAATCAGGAGAGGAGCCTAACAGAATAAAAATCAGGAGAGGAGCCTAAAAAACTTAAAATCAGAAGAGGAGCCTAAGAGAATAAAAATCAGGAGAGGAGCCTAAGAGAATAAAAATCAGGAGAGGAGCCTAAGAGAATAAAAATCAGGAGAGGAGCCTAAGAGAATAAAAATCAGGAGAAGAGCCTAAAAATATTAAAATCAGGAGAGGAGCCTAAAAAACTTAAAATCAGGAGAGGAGCCTAAAAAACTTAAAATCAGGAGAGGAGCCTAAGAGAATAAAAATCAGGAGTGGAGCCTAAAAATATTAAAATCAGGAGAGGAGCCTAAGAGAATAAAAATCAGGAGAGGAGCCTAAGAGAATAAAAATCAGGAGAGGAGCCTAAGAGAATAAAAATCAGGAGAGGAGCCTAAAAAACTTGAAAGCAGGAGAGGAGCCTAAGAGAATAAAAATCAGGAGAGGAGCCTAAGAGAATAAAAATCAGCAGAGGAGCCTAAAAAACTTAAAATCAGAAGAGGAGCCTAAGAGAATAAAAATCAGGAGAGGAGCCTAAGAGAATAAAAATCAGGAGAGGAGCCTAAAAAACTTAAAATCAGAAAAGGAGCCTAAGAGAATAAAAATCAGGAGAGGAGCCTAAAAAACTTAAAATCAGAAGAGGAGCCTAAGAGAATAAAAATCAAGAGAGGAGCCTAAAAAACTTGAAAGCAGGACAGGAGTCTAAGAGAATAAAAATCAGGAGAGGAGCCTAAGAGAATAAAAATCAGGAGAGGAGCCTAAGAGAATAAAAATCAGGAGAGGAGCCTAAAAAACTTAAAATCAGGAGAGGAGCCTAAGAGAATAAAAATCAGGAGAAGAGCCTAAAAATATTAAAATCAGGAGAGGAGCCTAAAAATATTAAAATCAGGAGAGGAGCCTAAAAAACTTAAAATCAGGAGAGGAGTCTAAGAGAATAAAAATCAGGAGAGGAGCCTAAAAATATTAAAATCAGGAGAGGAGCCTAAGAGAATAAAAATCAGGAGAGGAGCCTAAGAGAATAAAAATCAGGAGAGGAGCCTAAGAGAATAAAAATCAGGAGAGGAGCCTAAGAGAATAAAAATCAGGAGAGGAGCCTAAGAGAATAAAAATCAGGAGAGGAGCCTAAGAGAATAAAAATCAGGAGAGGAGCCTAAAAAACCTGAAAGCAGGAGAGGAGCCTAAGAGAATAAAAATCAGAAGAGGAGCCTAAGAGAGTAAAAATCAGGAGAGGAGCCTAAAAAACTTAAAATCAGAAGAGGAGCCTAAGAGAATAAAAATCAGGAAAGGAGCCTAAGAGAATAAAAATCAGGAGAGGAGCCTAAAAAACTTAAAATCAGAAAAGGAGCCTAAGAGAATAAAAATCAGGAGAGGAGCCTAAGAGAATAAATTCAGGAGAGGAGCCTAAGAGAATAAATATCAGGAGAGGAGCCTAAGAGAATAAAAATCAGGAGAGGAGCCTAAGAGAGTAAAAATCAGGAGAGGAGCCTAAAAAACTTAAAATCAGGAGAGGAGCCTAAGAGAATAAAAATCAGGAGAGGAGCCTAAAAAACTTAAAATCAGGAGAGGAGCCTAAGAGAATAAAAATCAGGAGAGGAGCCTAAAAATATTAAAATCAGGAGAGGAGCCTAAGAGAATAAAAATCAGGAGAGGAGCCTAAGAGAATAAAAATCAGGAGAGGAGCCTAAGAGAATAAAAATCAGGAGAGGAGCCTAAGAGAATAAAAATCAGGAGAGGAGCCTAAGAGAATAAAAATCAGAAGAGGAGCCTAAGAGAATAAAAATCAGGAGAGGAGCCTAAAAAACTTAAAATCAGAAGAGGAGCCTAAGAGAATAAAAATCAGGAGAGGAGCCTAAGAGAATAAAAATCAGGAGAGGAGCCTAAAAAACTTAAAATCAGAAGAGGAGCCTAAGAGAATAAAAATCAGGAAAGGAGCCTAAGAGAATAAAAATCAGGAGAGGAGCCTAAGAGAATAAAAATCAGGAGAGGAGCCTAAGAGAATAAAAATCAGGAGAGGAGCCTAAGAGAATAAAAATCAGGAGAGGAGCCTAAGAGAATAAAAATCAGGAGAGGAGCCTAAGAGAGTAAAAATCAGGAGAGGAGCCTAAAAAACTTAAAATCAGAAGAGGAGCCTAAGAGAATAAAAATCAGGAGAGGAGCCTAAAAAACTTAAAATCAGAAGAGGAGCCTAAGAGAATAAAAATCAGGAAAGGAGCCTAAGAGAATAAAAATCAGGAGAGGAGCCTAAGAGAATAAAAATAAGGAGAGGAGCCTAAGAGAATAAAAATCAGGAGAGGAGCCTAAAAAACTTGAAAGCAGGAGAGGAGCCTAAGAGAATAAAAATCAGAAGAGGAGCCTAAAAATATTAAAATCAGGAGAGGAGCCTAAGAGAATAAAAATCAGGAGAGGAGCCTAATGGAATAAAAATCAGGAGAGGAGCCTAAGAGAATAAAAATCAGGAGAGGAGCCTAAGAGAATAAAAATCAAGAGAGGAGCCTAAGAGAGTAAAAATCAGGAGAGGAGCCTAAAAAACTTAAAATCAGAAGAGGAGCCTAAGAGAATAAAAATCAGGAGAGGAGCCTAAGAGAATAAAAATCAGCAGAGGAGCCTAAAAAACTTAAAATCAGAAGAGGAGCCTAAGAGAATAAAAATCAGGAAAGGAGCCTAAGAGAATAAAAATCAGGAGAGGAGCCTAAGAGAATAAAAATCAGGAGAGGAGCCTAAAAAACTTAAAATCAGAAAAGGAGCCTAAGAGAATAAAAATCAAGAGAGGAGCCTAAAAAACTTGAAAGCAGGACAGGAGTCTAAGAGAATAAAAATCAGGAGAGGAGCCTAAGAGAATAAAAATCAGGAGAGGAGCCTAAGAGAATAAAAATCAGGAGAGGAGCCTAAGAGAATAAAAATCAGGAGAGGAGCCTAAAAAACTTAAAATCAGGAGAGGAGCCTAAGAGAATAAAAATCAGGAGAAGAGCCTAAAAATATTAAAATCAGGAGAGGAGCCTAAAAAACTTAAAATCAGGAGAGGAGCCTAAAAAACTTAAAATCAGGAGAGGAGTCTAAGAGAATAAAAATCAGGAGAGGAGCCTAAAAATATTAAAATCAGGAGAGGAGCCTAAGAGAATAAAAATCAGGAGAGGAGCCTAAGAGAATAAAAATCAGGAGAGGAGCCTAAGAGAATAAAAATCAGGAGAGGAGCCTAAGAGAATAAAAATCAAGAGAGGAGCCTAAGAGAGTAAAAATCAGGAGAGGAGCCTAAGAGAATAAAAATCAGGAGAGGAGCCTAAGAGAATAAAAATCAGGAGAGGAGCCTAAGAGAATAAAAATCAGGAGAGGAGCCTAAGAGAATAAAAATCAGAAGAGGAGCCTAAGAGAATAAAAATCAGGAGAGGAGCCTAACAGAATAAAAATCAGGAGAGGAGCCTAAAAAACTTAAAATCAGAAGAGGAGCCTAAGAGAATAAAAATCAGGAGAGGAGCCTAAGAGAATAAAAATCAGGAGAGGAGCCTAAGAGAATAAAAATCAGGAGAGGAGCCTAAGAGAATAAAAATCAGGAGAAGAGCCTAAAAATATTAAAATCAGGAGAGGAGCCTAAAAAACTTAAAATCAGGAGAGGAGCCTAAAAAACTTAAAATCAGGAGAGGAGCCTAAGAGAATAAAAATCAGGAGTGGAGCCTAAAAATATTAAAATCAGGAGAGGAGCCTAAGAGAATAAAAATCAGGAGAGGAGCCTAAGAGAATAAAAATCAGGAGAGGAGCCTAAAAAACTTGAAAGCAGGAGAGGAGCCTAAGAGAATAAAAATCAGGAGAGGAGCCTAAAAAACTTGAAAGCAGGAGAGGAGCCTAAGAGAATAAAAATCAAAAGAGGAGCCTAAGAGAATAAAAATCAGGAGAGGAGCCTAAGAGAATAAAAATCAGGAGAGGAGCCTAAGAGAATAAAAATCAGGAGAGGAGCCTAAGAGAATAAAAATCAGGAGAGGAGCCTAAAAAACTTGAAAGCAGGAGAGGAGCCTAAGAGAATAAAAATCAGGAGAGGAGCCTAAGAGAATAAAAATCAGGAGAGGAGCCTAAGAGAATAAAAATCAGGAGAGGAGCCTAAGAGAATAAAAATCAGGAGAGGAGCCTAAAAAACTTAAAATCAGGAGAGGAGCCTAAGAGAATAAAAATCAGGAGAGGAGCCTAAGAGAATAAAAATCAGGAGAGGGGCCTAAAAATATTAAAATCAGGAGAGGAGCCTAAGAGAGTAAAAATCAGGAGAGGAGCCTAAAAAACTTGAAATCAGGAGAGGAGCCTAAGAGAATAAAAATCAGGAGAGGAGCCTAAGAGAATAAAAATCAGGAGAGGAGCCTAAGAGAATAAAAATCAGGAGAGGAGCCTAAGAGAATAAAAATCAGAAGAGGAGCCTAAGAGAATAAAAATCAGGAGAGGAGCCTAAGAGAATAAAAATCAGGAGAGGAGCCTAAAAAACTTAAAATCAGAAGAGGAGCCTAAGAGAATAAAAATCAGGAGAGGATCCTAAGAGAATAAAAATCAGGAGAGGAGCCTAAGAGAATAAAAATCAGGAGAGGAGCCTAAAAAACTTGAAAGCAGGAGAGGAGCCTAAGAGAATAAAAATCAGGAGAGGATCCTAAGAGAATTAAAATCAGGAGAGGAGCCTAAAGAGAATAAAAATCAGGAGAGGAGCCTAAAAAACTTGAAAGCAGGAGAGGAGCCTAAGAGAATAAAAATCAGGAGAGGAACCTAAAAAACTTAAAATCAGGAGAGGAGCCTAAGAGAATAAAAATCAGGAGAGGAGCCTAAAAATATTAAAATAAGGAGAGGAGCCTAAGGGAATAAAAATCAGGAGAGGAGCCTAAGAGAGTAAAAATCAGGAGAGGAGCCTAAAAAACTTAAAATCAGAAGAGGAGCCTAAGAGAATAAAAATCAGGAGAGGAGCCTAAGAGAATAAAAATCAGGAGAGGAGCCTAAAAAACTTAAAATCAGAAGAGGAGCCTAAGAGAATAAAAATCAGGAGAGGAGCCTAAGAGAATAAAAATCAGGAGAGGAGCCTAAAAAACTTAAAATCAGGAGAGGAGCCTGAGAGAATAAAAATCAGGAGAGGAGCCTAAAAATATTAAAATCAGGAGAGGAGCCTAAAAAACTTGAAATCAGGAGAGGAGCCTAAGAGAATAAAAATCAGGAGAGGAGCCTAAGAGAATAAAAATCAGGAGAGGAGCCTAAGAGAATAAAAATCAGGAGAGGAGCCTAAAAAACTTGAAATCAGGAGAGGAGCCTAAGAGAATAAAAATCAGGAGAGGAGCCTAAGAGAATAAAAATCAGGAGAGGAGCCTAAGAGAATAAAATCAGAAAAGGAGCCTAAGAGAATAAAAATCAGAAGAGGAGCCTAAGAGAATAAAAATCAGGAGAGGAGCCTAAGAGAATAAAAATCAGGAGAGGAGCCTAAGAGAATAAAAATCAGGAGAGGAGCCTAAGAGAATAAAAATCAGGAGAGGAGCCTAAAAAACTTAAAATCAGAAGAGGAGCCTAAGAGAATAAAAATCAAGAGAGGAGCCTAAGAGAATAAAAATCAGGAGAGGAGCCTAAGAGAATAAAAATCAGGAGAGGAGCCTAAGAGAATAAAAATCAGGAGAGGAGCCTAAGAGAATAAAAATCAGGAGAGGAGCCTAAGAGAATTAAAATCAGGAGAGGTGCCTAAAAAACTTGAAAGCAGGAGAGGAGCCTAAGAGAATAAAAATCAGAAGAGGAGCCTAAGAGAATAAAAATCAGGAGAGGAGCCTAAGAGAATAAAAATCAGGAGAGGAGCCTAAAAAACTTTAAATCAGAAAAGGAGCCTAAGAGAATAAAAATCAGGAGAGGAGCCTAAGAGAATAAAAATCAGGAGAGGAGCCTAAGAGAATAAAAATCAGGAGAGGAGCCTAAGAGAATAAAAATCAGGAGAGGAGCCTAAAAAACTTGAAATCAGGAGAGGAGCCTAAGAGAATAAAAATCAGGAGAGGAGCCTAAGAGAATAAAAATCAGGAGAGGAGCCTAAAAAACTTAAAATCAGAAAAGGAGCCTAAGAGAATAAAAATCAGGAGAGGAGCCTAAGAGAATAAAAATCAGGAGAGGAGCCTAAGAGAATAAAAATCAGGAGAGGAGCCTAAAAAACTTAAAATCAGAAAAGGAGCCTAAGAGAATAAAAATCAGGAGAGGAGCCTAAGAGAATAAAAATCAGGAGAGGAGCCTAAGAGAATAAAAATCAGGAGAGGAGCCTAAGAGAATTAAAATCAGGAGAGGAGCCTAAGAGAATTAAAATCAGGAGAGGAGCCTAAGAGAATAAAAATCAGGAGAGGAGCCTAAGAGAATAAAAATCAGGAGAGGAGTCTAAGAGAATAAAAATCAGGAGAGGAGCCTAAGAGAATAAAAATCAGGAGAGGAGCCTAAAAAACTTAAAATCAGAAAAGGAGCCTAAGAGAATAAAAATCAAGAGAGGAGCCTAAAAAACTTGAAAGCAGGAGAGGAGCCTAAGAGAGTAAAAATCAGGAGAGGAGCCTAAGAGAATAAAAATCAGGAGAGGAGCCTAAGAGAATAAAAATCAGGAGAGGAGCCTAAAAATATTAAAATCAGGAGAGGAGCCTAAAAAACTTAAAATCAGGAGAGGAGCCTAAAAAACTTAAAATCAGGAGAGGAGCCTAAGAGAGTAAAAATCAGGAGAGGAGCCTAAGAGAATAAAAATCAGGAGAGGAGCCTAAGAGAATAAAAATCAGGAGAGGAGCCTAAGAGAATAAAAATCAGGAGAGGAGCCTAAGAGAATAAAAATCAGGAGAGGAGCCTAAGAGAATAAAAATCAGGAGATGAGCCTAACAGAATAAAAATCAGGAGAGGAGCCTAAAAAACTTAAAATGAGAAGAGGAGCCTAAGAGAATAAAAATCAGGAGAGGAGCCTAAAAAACCTGAAAGCAGGAGAGGAGCCTAAGAGAATAAAAATCAGAAGAGGACCCTAAGAGAATAAAAATCAGGAGAGGAGCCTAAGAGAATAAAAATCAGGAGAGGAGCCTAAGAGAATAAAAATCAGGAGAGGAGCATAAAAATAATAAAATCAGGAGAGGAGCCTAAGAGAATAAAAATCAGGAGAGGAGCCTAAAAAACTTAAAATCAGAAAAGGAGCCTAAGAGAATAAAAATCAGGAGAGGAGCCTAAGAGAATAAAAATCAGGAGAGGAGCCTAAAATACTTAAAATCAGAAAAGGAGCCTAAGAGAATAAAAATCAGGAGAGGAGCCTAAAAAACTTGAAAGCAGGACAGGAGCCTAAGAGAATAAAAATCAGGAGGGGAGCCTAAGAGAATAAAAATCAGGAGAGGAGCCTAAGAGAATAAAAATCAGGAGAGGAGCCTAAGAGAATAAAAATCAGAAGAGGAGCCTAAGAGAATAAAAATCAGGAGAGGAGCCTAAAAAACTTAAAATAAGAAAAGGAGCCTAAGAGAATAAAAATCAGGAGAGGAGCCTAAGAGAATTAAAATCAGGAGAGGAGCCTAAAAAACTTAAAATCAGAAAAGGAGCCTAAGAGAATAAAAATCAGGAGAGGAGCCTAAGAGAATAAAAATCAGGAGAGGAGCCTAAGAGAATAAAAATCAAGAGAGGAGCCTAAGAGAATAAAAATCAGGAGAGGAGCCTAAGAGAATAAAAATCAGGAGAGGAGTCTAAAAAAATTGAAAGCAGGAGAGGAGCCTAAGAGAATAAAAATCAGAAGAGGAGCCTAAGAGAATAAAAATCAGGAGAGGAGCCTAAGAGAATAAAAATCAGGAGAGGAGCCTAAGAGAATAAAAATCAGGAGAGGAGCCTAAAAAACTTAAAATCAGAAAAGGAGCCTAAGAGAATAAAAATCAAGAGAGGAGCCTAAAAAACTTGAAAGCAGGAGAGGAGCCTAAGAGAGTAAAAATCAGGAGAGGAGCCTAAGAGAATAAAAATCAGGAGAGGAGCCTAAGAGAATAAAAATCAGGAGAGGAGCCTAAAAAACTTAAAATCAGAAGAGGAGCCTAAGAGAATAAAAATCAAGAGAGGAGCCTAAAAAACTTGAAAGCAGGAGAGGAGCCTAAGAGAGTAAAAATCAGGAGAGGAGCCTAAAAAACTTAAAATCAGGAGAGGAGCCTAAAAAACTTAAAATCAGGAGAGGAGTCTAAGAGAATAAAAATCAGGAGAGGAGCCTAAAAATATTAAAATCAGGAGAGGAGCCTAAGAGAATAAAAATCAGGAGAGGAGCCTAAGAGAATAAAAATCAGAAGAGGAGCCTAAGAGAATAAAAATCAGGAGAGGAGCTTAAAAAACTTGAAAGCAGGACAGGAGTCTAAGAGAATAAAAATCAGGAGAGGAGCCTAAGAGAATAAAAATCAGGAGAGGAGCCTAAAAAACTTAAAATCAGAAGAGGAGCCTAAGAGAATAAAAATCAGGAAAGGAGCCTAAGAGAATAAAAATCAGGAGAGGAGCCTAAGAGAATAAAAATCAGGAGAGGAGCCTAAGAGAATAAAAATCAGGAGAGGAGCCTAAGAGAATAAAAATCAGGAGAGGAGCCTAAAAAACTTGAAAGCAGGAGAGGAGCCTAAGAGAATAAAAATCAGAAGAGGAGCCTAAGAGAATAAAAATCAGGAGAGGAGCCTAAGAGAATTAAAATCAGGAGAGGAGCCTAAGAGAATTAAAATCAGGAGAGGAGCCTAAGAGAATAAAAATCAGGAGAGGAGCCTAAGAGAATAAAAATCAGGAGAGGAGCCTAAAAAACTTAAAATCAGAAAAGGAGCCTAAGAGAATAAAAATCAAGAGAGGAGCCAAAAAAACTTGAAAGCAGGAGAGGAGCCTAAGAGAGTAAAAATCAGGAGAGGAGCCTAAGAGAATAAAAATCAGGAGAGGAGCCTAAGAGAATAAAAATCAGGAGAGGAGCCTAAGAGAATAAAAATCAGGAGAGGAGCCTAAGAGAATAAAAATCAGGAGAGGAGCCTAAGAGAATAAAAATCAGGAGAGGAGCCTAAGAGAATAAAAATCAGGAGAGGAGCCTAAAAAACTTAAAATCAGGAGAGGAGCCTAAGACAATAAAAATCAGGAGAGGAGCCTAAGAGAATAAAAATCAGGAGAAGAGCCTAAAAATATTAAAATCAGGAGAGGAGCCTAAAAAACTTAAAATCAGGAGAGGAGCCTAAAAAACTTAAAATCAGGAGAGGAGTCTAAGAGAATAAAAATCAGGAGAGGAGCCTAAAAATATTAAAATCAGGAGAGGAGCCTAAAAAACTTAAAATCAGGAGAGGAGCCTAAAAAACTTGAAAGCAGGAGAGGAGCCTAAGAGAATAAAAATCAGGAGAGGAGCCTAAGAGAATAAAAATCAGGAGAGGAGCCTAAAAAACTTAAAATCAGGAGAGGAGCCTAAGAGAATAAAAATCAGGAGAGGAGCCTAAGAGAATAAAAATCAGGAGAGGAGCCTAAAAAACTTAAAATCAGGAGAGGAGCCTAAGAGAATAAAAATCAGGAGAGGAGCCTAAGAGAATAAAAATCAGGAGAGGAGCCTAAGAGAATAAAAATCAGGAGAGGAGCCTAAGAGAATAAAAATCAGGAGAGGAGCCTAAGAGAATAAAAATCAGGAGAGGAGCCTAAGAGAATAAAAATCAGGAGAGGAGCCTAAAAAACTTGAAAGCAGGAGAGGAGCCTAAGAGAATAAAAATCAGAAGAGGAGCCTAAGAGAATAAAAATCAGGAGAGGAGCCTAAGAGAATAAAAATCAGGAGAGGAGCCTAAGAGAATAAAAATCAGGAGAGGAGCCTAAGAGAATAAAAATCAGGAGAGGAGCCTAAGAGAATAAAAATCAAGACAGGAGCCTAAAAAACTTAAAATCAGGAGAGGAGCCTAAGAGAATAAAAATCAGGAGAGGAGCCTAAGAGAAAAAAAATCAGGAGAAGAGCCTAAAAATATTAAAATCAGGAGAGGAGCCTAAAAAACTTAAAATCAGGAGAGGAGCCTAAAAAACTTGAAAGCAGGAGAGGAGCCTAAGAGAATAAAAATCAGGAGAGGAGCCTAAGAGAATAAAAATCAGGAGAGGAGCCTAAAAAACTTGAAATCAGGAGAGGAGCCTAAGAGAATAAAAATCAGGAGAGGAGCCTAAGAGAATAAAAATCAGAAGAGGAGCCTAAAAATATTAAAATCAGGAGAGGAGCCTAAGAGAATAAAAATCAGGAGAGGAGCCTAATGGAATAAAAATCAGGAGAGGAGCCTAAGAGAATAAAAATCAGGAGAGGAGCCTAAAAAACTTAAAATCAGAAGAGGAGCCTAAGAGAATAAAAATCAGGAGAGGAGCCTAAGAGAATAAAAATCAGCAGAGGAGCCTAAAAAACTTAAAATCAGAAGAGGAGCCTAAGAGAATAAAAATCAGGAAAGGAGCCTAAGAGAATAAAAATCAGGAGAGGAGCCTAAGAGAATAAAAATCAGGAGAGGAGCCTAAAAAACTTAAAATCAGAAAAGGAGCCTAAGAGAATAAAAATCAGGAGAGGAGCCTAAAAAACTTAAAATCAGAAGAGGAGCCTAAGAGAATAAAAATCAAGAGAGGAGCCTAAAAAACTTGAAAGCAGGACAGGAGTCTAAGAGAATAAAAATCAGGAGAGGAACCTAAGAGAATAAAAATCAGGAGAGGAGCCTAAGAGAATAAAAATCAGGAGAGGAGCCTAAGAGAATAAAAATCACAAGAGGAGCCTAAAAAACTTAAAATCAGAAGAGGAGCCTAAGAGAATAAAAATCAGAAGAGGAGCCTAAGAGAATAAAAATCAGGAGAGGAGCCTAAAAAACTTAAAATCAGGAGAGGAGCCTAAGAGAATAAAAATCAGGAGAGGAGCCTAAAAATATTAAAATCAGGAGAGGAGCCTAAGAGAATAAAAATCAGGAGAGGAGCCTAAGTGAATAAAAATCAAGAGAGGAGCCTAAGAGAATAAAAATCAGGAGAGGAGCCTAAGAGAATAAAAATCAGGAGAGGAGCCTAAGAGAATAAAAATCAGGAGAGGAGCCTAAGAGAATAAAAATCAGGAGAGGAGCCTAAGAGAATAAAAATCAGAAGAGGAGCCTAAGAGAATAAAAATCAGGAGAGGAGCCTAAGAGAATAAAAATCAGGAGAGGAGCCTAAAAAACTTAAAATCAGAAGAGGAGCCTAAGAGAATAAAAATCAGGAGAGGAGCCTAAGAGAATAAAAATCAGGAGAGGAGCCTAAAAAACTTAAAATCAGAAGAGGAGCCTAAGAGAATAAAAATCAGGAAAGGAGCCTAAGAGAATAAAAATCAGGAGAGGAGCCTAAGAGAATAAAAATCAGGAGAGGAGCCTAAGAGAATAAAAATCAGGAGAGGAGCCTAAGAGAGTAAAAATCAGGAGAGGAGCCTAAAAAACTTAAAATCAGAAGAGGAGCCTAAGAGAATAAAAATCAGGAGAGGAGCCTAAGAGAATAAAAATCAGGAGAGGAGCCTAAAAAACTTAAAATCAGAAGAGGAGCCTAAGAGAATAAAAATCAGGAGAGGAGCCTAAGTGAATAAAAATCAAGAGAGGAGCCTAAGAGAATAAAAATCAGGAGAGGAGCCTAAAAAACTTAAAATCAGAAAAGGAGCCTAAGAGAATAAAAATCAGGAGAGGAGCCTAAAAAACTTAAAATCAGAAGAGGAGCCTAAGAGAATAAAAATCAAGAGAGGAGCCTAAAAAACTTGAAAGCAGGACAGGAGTCTAAGAGAATAAAAATCAGGAGAGGAGCCTAAGAGAATAAAAATCAGGAGAGGAGCCTAAGAGAATAAAAATCAGGAGAGGAGCCTAAAAAACTTAAAATCAGGAGAGGAGCCTAAGAGAATAAAAATCAGGAGAAGAGCCTAAAAATATTAAAATCAGGAGAGGAGCCTAAAAAACTTAAAATCAGGAGAGGAGCCTAAAAAACTTACAATCAGGAGAGGAGTCTAAGAGAATAAAAATCAGGAGAGGAGCCTAAAAATATTAAAATCAGGAGAGGAGCCTAAGAGAATAAAAATCAGGAGAGGAGCCTAAGAGAATAAAAATCAAGAGAGGAGCCTAAGAGAGTAAAAATCAGGAGAGGAGCCTAAAAAACTTAAAATCAGAAGAGGAGCCTAAGAGAATAAAAATCAGGAGAGGAGTCTAAAAAACTTAAAATAAGGAGAGGAGCCTAAGAGAATAAAAATCAAGAGAGGAGCCTAAGAGAGTAAAAATCAGGAGAGGAGCCTAAAAAACTTAAAATCAGAAGAGGAGCCTAAGAGAATAAAAATCAGGAGAGGAGCCTAAAAAACTTAAAATCAGGAGAGGAGCCTAAAAAACTTAAAATCAGGAGAGGAGCCTAAGAGAATAAAAATCAGGAGTGGAGCCTAAAAATATTAAAATCAGGAGAGGAGCCTAAGAGAATAAAAATCAGGAGAGGAGCCTAAGAGAATAAAAATCAGGAGAGGAGCCTAAGAGAATAAAAATCAGGAGAGGAGCCTAAAAAACTTGAAAGCAGGAGAGGAGCCTAAGAGAATAAAAATCAGGAGAGGAGCCTAAGAGAATAAAAATCAGGAGAGGAGCCTAAGAGAATAAAAATCAGGAGAGGAGCCTAAGAGAATAAAAATCAGGAGAGGAGCCTAAAAAACTTAAAATCAGGAGAGGAGCCTAAGAGAATAAAAATCAGGAGAGGAGCCTAAAAAACTTAAAATCAGGAGAGGAGCCTAAGAGAATAAAAATCAGGAGAGGGGCCTAAAAATATTAAAATCAGGAGAGGAGCCTAAGAGAGTAAAAATCAGGAGAGGAGCCTAAAAAACTTGAAATCAGGAGAGGAGCCTAAGAGAATAAAAATCAGGAGAGGAGCCTAAGAGAATAAAAATCAGGAGAGGAGCCTAAGAGAATAAAAATCAGAAGAGGAGCCTAAGAGAATAAAAATCAGGAGAGGAGCCTAAGAGAATAAAAATCAGGAGAGGAGCCTAAAAAACTTAAAATCAGAAGAGGAGCCTAAGAGAATAAAAATCAGGAGAGGAGCCTAAAAAACTTAAAATCAGGAGAGGAGCCTAAGAGAATAAAAATCAGGAGAGGAGCCTAAAAAACTTAAAATCAGGAGAGGAGCCTAAGAGAATAAAAACCAGGAGAGGAGCCTAAAAATATTAAAATCAGGAGAGGAGCCTAAGAGAGTAAAAATCAGGAGAGGAGCCTAAAAAACTTGAAATCAGGAGAGGAGCCTAAGAGAATAAAAATCAGGAGAGGAGCCTAAGAGAATAAAAATCAGGAGAGGAGCCTAAGAGAATAAAAATCAGGAGAGGAGCCTAAAGAGAATAAAAATCAGGAGAGGAGCCTAAAAAACTTAAAATCAGAAAATGAGCCTAAGAGAATAAAAATCAGGAGAGGAGCCTAAAAAACTTGAAAGCAGGAGAGGAGCCTAAGAGAATAAAAATCAGGAGAGGAACCTAAAAAACTTAAAATCAGGAGAGGAGCCTAAGAGAATAAAAATCAGGAGAGGAGCCTAAAAATATTAAAATCAGGAGAGGAGCCTAAGAGAATAAAAATCAGGAGAGGAGCCGAAGAGAATAAAAATCAGGAGAGGAGCCTAAGAGAATAAAAATCAGGAGAGGAGCCTAAGAGAATAAAAATCAGGAGAGGAGCCTAAAAAACTTGAAATCAGGAGAGGAGCCTAAGAGAATAAAAATCAGGAGAGGAGCCTAAGAGAATAAAAATCAGGAGAGGAGCCTAAGAGAATAAAAATCAAGAGAGGAGCCTAAGAGAATAAAAATCAGGAGAGGAGCCTAAGAGAATAAAAATCAGGAGAGGAGCCTAAGAGAATAAAAATCAGGAGAGGAGCCTAAAAAACTTAAAATCAGAAAAGGAGCCTAAGAGAATAAAAATCAGGAGAGGAGCCTAAGAGAATTAAAATCAGGAGAGGAGCCTAAAAAACTTAAAATCAGAAAAGGAGCCTAAGAGAATAAAAATCAGAAGAGGAGCCTAAGAGAATAAAAATCAGGAGAGGAGCCTAAGAGAATAAAAATCACAAGAGGAGCCTAAAAAACTTTAAATCAGAAGAGGAGCCTAAGAGAATAAAAATCAGAAGAGGAGCCTAAGAGAATAAAAATCAGGAGAGGAGCCTAAAAAACTTAAAATCAGGAGAGGAGCCTAAGAGAATAAAAATCAGGAGAGGAGCCTAAGAGAATAAAAATCAGGAGAGGAGCCTAAGAGAATAAAAATCAGGAGAGGAGCCTAAAAAACTTGAAAGCAGGAGAGGAGCCTAAGAGAATAAAAATCAGGAGAGGAGCCTAAGAGAATAAAAATCAGGAGAGGAGTCTAAGAGAATAAAAATCAGGAGAGGAGCCTAAGAGAATAAAAATCAGGAGAGGAGCCTAAAAAACTTAAAATCAGAAAAGGAGCCTAAGAGAATAAAAATCAAGAGAGGAGCCTAAAAAACTTGAAAGCAGGAGAGGAGCCTAAGAGAGTAAAAATCAGGAGAGGAGCCTAAGAGAATAAAAATCAGGAGAGGAGCCTAAGAGAATAAAAATCAGGAGAGGAGCCTAAAAATATTAAAATCAGGAGAGGAGCCTAAAAAACTTAAAATCAGGAGAGGAGCCTAAAAAACTTAAAATCAGGAGAGGAGCCTAAAAAACTTAAAATCAGGAGAGGAGTCTAAGAGAATAAAAATCAGGAGAGGAGCCTAAAAAACTTGAAAGCAGGAGAGGAGCCTAAGAGAGTAAAAATCAGGAGAGGAGCCTAAGAGAATAAAAATCAGGAGAGGAGCCTAAGAGAATAAAAATCAGGAGAGGAGCCTAAGAGAATAAAAATCAGGAGAGGAGCCTAAGAGAATAAAAATCAGGAGAGGAGCCTAAAAAACTTAAAATCAGAAGAGGAGCCTAAGAGAATAAAAATCAGGAGAGGAGCCTAAGAGAATAAAAATCAGGAGAGGAGCCTAAGAGAATAAAAATCAGGAGAGGAGCCTAAAAATATTAAAATCAGGAGAGGAGCCTAAGAGAATAAAAATCAGGAGAGGAGCCTAAAACACCTGAAAGCAGGAGAGGATCCTAAGAGAATAAAAATCAGAAGAGGACCCTAAGAGAATAAAAATCAGGAGAGGAGCCTAAGAGAATAAAAATCAGGAGAGGAGCCTAAAAAACTTGAAAGCAGGAGAGGAGCCTAAGAGAATAAAAATCAGAAGAGGAGCCTAAGAGAATAAAAATCAGGAGAGGAGCCTAAGAGAATTAAAATCAGGAGAGGAGCCTAAAAAACTTAAAATCAGAAAAGGAGCCTAAGAGAATAAAAATCAGGAGAGGAGCCTAAGAGAATAAAAATCAGAAGAGGAGCCAAAGAGAATAAAAATCAGGAGAGGAGCCTAAAAAAATTGAAAGCAGGAGAGGAGCCTAAGAGAATAAAAATCAGGAGAGGAGCCTAAGAGAATAAAAATCAGGAGAGGAGCCTAAAAAACTTAAAATCAGGAGAGGAGCCTAAGAGAATAAAAATCAGGAGAGGAGCCTAAGAGAATAAAAATCAGGAGAGGAGCCTAAGAGAATAAAAATCAGGAGAGGAGCCTAAGAGAATAAAAATCAGGAGAGGAGCCTAAGAGAATAAAAATCAGGAGAGGAGCCTAAAAAACTTGAAAGCAGGAGAGGAGTCTAAGAGAATAAAAATCAGGAGAGGAGCCTAAGAGAATAAAAATCAGGAGAGGAGCCTAAAAAACTTAAAATCAGGAGAGGAGCCTAAGAGAATAAAAATCAGGAGAGGAGCCTAAAAATATTAAAATCAGGAGAGGAGCCTAAAAAACTTGAAATCAGGAGAGGAGCCTAAGAGAATAAAAATCAGGAGAGGAGCCTAAGAGAATAAAAATAAGGAGAGGAGCCTAAGAGAATAAAAATCAGGAGAGGAGCATAAGAGAATAAAAATCAGGAGAGGAGCCTAAAAAACTTTAAATCAGAAAAGGAGCCTAAGAGAATAAAAATCAGGAGAGGAGCCTAAGAGAATAAAAATCAGGAGAGGAGCCTAAGAGAATAAAAATCAGGAGTGGAGCCTAAGAGAATAAAAATCAGAAGAGGAGCCTAAGAGAATAAAAATCAGGAGAGGAGCCTAAGAGAATAAAAATCACAAGAGGAGCCTAAAAAACTTTAAATCAGAAGAGGAGCCTAAGAGAATAAAAATCAGAAGAGGAGCCTAAGAGAATAAAAATCAGGAGAGGAGCCTAAAAAACTTAAAATCAGGAGAGGAGCCTAAGAGAATAAAAATCAGGAGAGGAGCCTAAGAGAATAAAAATCAGGAGAGGAGCCTAAGAGAATAAAAATCAGGAGAGGAGCCTAAAAAACTTGAAATCAGGAGAGGAGCCTAAGAGAATAAAAATCAGGAGAGGAGCCTAAGAGAATAAAAATCAGGAGAGGAGCCTAAAAAACTTAAAATCAGAAAAGGAGCCTAAGAGAATAAAAATCAGGAGAGGAGCCTAAGAGAATAAAAATCAGGAGAGGAGCCTAAGAGAATAAAAATCAGGAGAGGAGCCTAAAAAACTTAAAATCAGAAAAGGAGCCTAAGAGAATAAAAATCAGGAGAGGAGCCTAAGAGAATTAAAATCAGGAGAGGAGCCTAAAAAACTTAAAATCAGAAAAGGAGCCTAAGAGAATAAAAATCAAGAGAGGAGCCTAAAAAACTTGAAAGCAGGAGAGGAGCCTAAAAAACTTAAAATCAGGAGAGGAGCCTAAGAGAGTAAAAATCAGGAGAGGAGCCTAAGAGAATAAAAATCAGGAGAGGAGTCTAAGAGAATAAAAATCAGGAGAGGAGCCTAAAAAACTTAAAATCAGAAGAGGAGCCTAAGAGAATAAAAATCAGGAGAGGAGCCTAAGTGAATAAAAATCAAGAGAGGAGCCTAAGAGAGTAAAAATCAGGAGAGGAGCCTAAAAAACTTAAAATCAGAAGAGGAGCCTAAGAGAATAAAAATCAGGAGAGGAGCCTAAGAGAATAAAAATCAGGAGAGGAGCCTAAAAAACTTAAAATCAGAAGAGGAGCCTAAGAGAATAAAAATCAGGAAAGGAGCCTAAGAGAATAAAAATCAGGAGAGGAGCCTAAGAGAATAAAAATCAGGAGAGGAGCCTAAGAGAATAAAAATCAGGAGAGGAGCCTAAGAGAATAAAAATCAGGAGAGGAGCCTAAAAATATTAAAATCAGGAGAGGAGCCTAAGAGAATAAAAATCAGGAGAGGAGCCTAAAAAACTTAAAATCAGAAAAGGAGCCTAAGAGAATAAAAATCAGGAGAGGAGCCTAAAAAACCTGAAAGCAGGAGAGGAGCCTAAGAGAATAAAAATCAGAAGAGGAGCCTAAGAGAATAAAAATCAGGAGAGGAGCCTAAGAGAATAAAAATCAGGAGAGGAGCCTAAGAGAATAAAAATCAGGAGAGGAGCCTAAGAGAATAAAAATCAGGAGAGGAGCCTAAAAAACTTGAAAGCAGGAGAGGAGCCTAAGAGAATAAAAATCAGAAGAGGAGCCTAAGAGAATAAAAATCAGGAGAGGAGCCTAAGAGAATAAAAATCAGGAGAGGAGCCTAAAAAACTTAAAATCAGAAAAGGAGCCTAAGAGAATAAAAATCAGGAGAGGAGCCTAAAAAACTTGAAAGCAGGAGAGGAGCCTAAGAGAATAAAAATCAGGAGAGGAGCCTAAGAGAATAAAAATCAGGAGAGGAGCCTAAGAGAATAAAAATCAGGAGAGGAGCCTAAGAGAATAAAAATAAGGAGAGGAGCCTAAGAGAATAAAAATCAGGAGAGGAGCATAAGAGAATAAAAATCAGGAGAGGAGCCTAAAAAACTTTAAATCAGAAAAGGAGCCTAAGAGAATAAAAATCAGGAGAGGAGCCTAAGAGAATAAAAATCAGGAGAGGAGCCTAAGAGAATAAAAATCAGGAGTGGAGCCTAAGAGAATAAAAATCAGAAGAGGAGCCTAAGAGAATAAAAATCAGGAGAGGAGCCTAAGAGAATAAAAATCACAAGAGGAGCCTAAAAAACTTTAAATCAGAAGAGGAGCCTAAGAGAATAAAAATCAGAAGAGGAGCCTAAGAGAATAAAAATCAGGAGAGGAGCCTAAAAAACTTAAAATCAGGAGAGGAGCCTAAGAGAATAAAAATCAGGAGAGGAGCCTAAGAGAATAAAAATCAGGAGAGGAGCCTAAGAGAATAAAAATCAGGAGAGGAGCCTAAAAAACTTGAAATCAGGAGAGGAGCCTAAGAGAATAAAAATCAGGAGAGGAGCCTAAGAGAATAAAAATCAGGAGAGGAGCCTAAAAAACTTAAAATCAGAAAGGAGCCTAAGAGAATAAAAATCAGGAGAGGAGCCTAAGAGAATAAAAATCAGGAGAGGAGCCTAAGAGAATAAAAATCAGGAGAGGAGCCTAAAAAACTTAAAATCAGAAAAGGAGCCTAAGAGAATAAAAATCAGGAGAGGAGCCTAAGAGAATTAAAATCAGGAGAGGAGCCTAAAAAACTTAAAATCAGAAAAGGAGCCTAAGAGAATAAAAATCAAGAGAGGAGCCTAAAAAACTTGAAAGCAGGAGAGGAGCCTAAAAAACTTAAAATCAGGAGAGGAGCCTAAGAGAGTAAAAATCAGGAGAGGAGCCTAAGAGAATAAAAATCAGGAGAGGAGTCTAAGAGAATAAAAATCAGGAGAGGAGCCTAAAAAACTTAAAATCAGAAGAGGAGCCTAAGAGAATAAAAATCAGGAGAGGAGCCTAAGTGAATAAAAATCAAGAGAGGAGCCTAAGAGAGTAAAAATCAGGAGAGGAGCCTAAAAAACTTAAAATCAGAAGAGGAGCCTAAGAGAATAAAAATCAGGAGAGGAGCCTAAGAGAATAAAAATCAGGAGAGGAGTCTAAAAAACTTAAAATAAGGAGAGGAGCCTAAGAGAATAAAAATCAGGAGAGGAGCCTAAAAAACTTAAAATCAGGAAAGGAGCCTAAGAGAATAAAAATCAGGAGAGGAGCCTAAGAGAATAAAAATCAGGAGAAGAGCCTAAAAATATTAAAATCAGGAGAGGAGCCTAAAAAACTTAAAATCAGGAGAGGAGCCTAAAAAACTTAAAATCAGGAGAGGAGCCTAAGAGAATAAAAATCAGGAGTGGAGCCTAAAAATATTAAAATCAGGAGAGGAGCCTAAGAGAATAAAAATCAGGAGAGGAGCCTAAAAAACTTGAAAGCAGGAGAGGAGCCTAAGAGAATAAAAATCAAAAGAGGAGCCTAAGAGAATAAAAATCAGGAGAGGAGCCTAAGAGAATAAAAATCAGGAGAGGGAGCCTAAGAGAATAAAAATCAGGAGAGGAGCCTAAAAAACTTGAAAGCAGGAGAGGAGCCTAAGAGAATAAAAATCAGGAGAGGAGCCTAAGAGAATAAAAATCAGGAGAGGAGCCTAAGAGAATAAAAATCAGGAGAGGAGCCTAAGAGAATAAAAATCAGGAGAGGAGCCTAAGAGAATAAAAATCAGGAGAGGAGCCTAAAAAACTTAAAATCAGGAGAGGAGCCTAAGAGAATAAAAATCAGGAGAGGAGCCTAAAAAACTTAAAATCAGGAGAGGAGCCTAAGAGAATAAAAATCAGGAGAGGGGCCTAAAAATATTAAAATCAGGAGAGGAGCCTAAGAGAGTAAAAATCAGGAGAGGAGCCTAAAATACTTGAAATCAGGAGAGGAGCCTAAGAGAATAAAAATCAGGAGAGGAGCCTAAGAGAATAAAAATCAGGAGAGGAGCCTAAGAGAATAAAAATCAGAAGAGGAGCCTAAGAGAATAAAAATCAGGAGAGGAGCCTAAGAGAATAAAAATCAGGAGAGGAGCCTAAAAAACTTAAAATCAGAAGAGGAGCCTAAGAGAATAAAAATCAGGAGAGGAGCCTAAAAAACTTAAAATCAGGAGAGGAGCCTAAGAGAATAAAAATCAGGAGAGGAGCCTAAAAAACTTAAAATCAGGAGAGGAGCCTAAGAGAATAAAAACCAGGAGAGGAGCCTAAAAATATTAAAATCAGGAGAGGAGCCTAAGAGAGTAAAAATCAGGAGAGGAGCCTAAAAAACTTGAAATCAGGAGAGGAGCCTAAGAGAATAAAAATCAGGAGAGGAGCCTAAGAGAATAAAAATCAGGAGAGGAGCCTAAGAGAATAAAAATCAGGAGAGGAGCCTAAAGAGAATAAAAATCAGGAGAGGAGCCTAAAAAACTTAAAATCAGAAAATGAGCCTAAGAGAATAAAAATCAGGAGAGGAGCCTAAAAAACTTGAAAGCAGGAGAGGAGCCTAAGAGAATAAAAATCAGGAGAGGAACCTAAAAAACTTAAAATCAGGAGAGGAGCCTAAGAGAATAAAAATCAGGAGAGGAGCCTAAAAATATTAAAATCAGGAGAGGAGCCTAAGAGAATAAAAATCAGGAGAGGAGCCTAAAAAACTTAAAATCAGGAGAGGAGCCTAAGAGAATAAAAATCAGGAGAGGAGCCTAAGAGAATAAAAATCAGGAGAGGAGCCTAAGAGAATAAAAATCAGGAGAGGAGCCTAAGGAGAATAAAAATCAGGAGAGGAGCCTAAGAGAATAAAAATCAGGAGAGGAGCCTAAGAGAATAAAAATCAGGAGAGGAGCCTAAGAGAATAAAAATCAGGAGAGGAGCCTAAAAAACTTGAAATCAGGAGAGGAGCCTAAGAGAATAAAAATCAGGAGAGGAGCCTAAGAGAATAAAAATCAGGAGAGGAGCCTAAGAGAATAAAAATCAAGAGAGGAGCCTAAGAGAATAAAAATCAGGAGAGGAGCCTAAGAGAATAAAAATCAGGAGAGGAGCCTAAGAGAATAAAAATCAGGAGAGGAGCCTAAAAAACTTAAAATCAGAAAAGGAGCCTAAGAGAATAAAAATCAGGAGAGGAGCCTAAGAGAATTAAAATCAGGAGAGGAGCCTAAAAAACTTAAAATCAGAAAGGAGCCTAAGAGAATAAAAATCAGAAGAGGAGCCTAAGAGAATAAAAATCAGAAGAGGAGCCTAAGAGAATAAAAATCAGGAGAGGAGCCTAAGAGAATAAAAATCACAGAGGAGCCTAAAAAACTTTAAATCAGAAGAGGAGCCTAAGAGAATAAAAATCAGGAGAGGAGCCTAAGAGAATAAAAATCAGGAGAGGAGCCTAAGAGAATAAAAATCAGGAGAGGAGCCTAAAAAACTTAAAATCAGAAAAGGAGCCTAAGAGAATAAAAATCAGGAGAGGAGCCTAAGAGAATAAAAATCAGGAGAGGAGCCTAAAAAACTTAAAATCAGAAAAGGAGCCTAAGAGAATAAAAATCAGAAGAGGAGCCTAAGAGAATAAAAATCAGGAGAGGAGCCTAAGAGAATAAAAATCAGGAGAGGAGCCTAAAAAACTTAAAATCAGAAGAGGAGCCTAAGAGAATAAAAATCAGGAAAGGAGCCTAAGAGAATAAAAATCAGGAGAGGAGCCTAAGAGAATAAAAATCAGGAGAGGAGCCTAAGAGAATAAAAATCAGGAGAGGAGCCTAAGAGAATAAAAATCAGGAGAGGAGCCTAAAAATATTAAAATCAGGAGAGGAGCCTAAGAGAATAAAAATCAGGAGAGGAGCCTAAAAAACTTAAAATCAGAAAAGGAGCCTAAGAGAATAAAAATCAGGAGAGGAGCCTAAAAAACCTGAAAGCAGGAGAGGAGCCTAAGAGAATAAAAATCAGAAGAGGAGCCTAAGAGAATAAAAATCAGGAGAGGAGCCTAAGAGAATAAAAATCAGGAGAGGAGCCTAAGAGAATAAAAATCAGGAGAGGAGCCTAAGAGAATAAAAATCAGGAGAGGAGCCTAAAAAACTTGAAAGCAGGAGAGGAGCCTAAGAGAATAAAAATCAGGAGAGGAGCCTAAGAGAATAAAAATCAGGAGAGGAGCCTAAGAGAATAAAAATCAGGAGAGGAGCCTAAGAGAATAAAAATAAGGAGAGGAGCCTAAGAGAATAAAAATCAGGAGAGGAGCATAAGAGAATAAAAATCAGGAGAGGAGCCTAAAAAACTTTAAATCAGAAAAGGAGCCTAAGAGAATAAAAATCAGGAGAGGAGCCTAAGAGAATAAAAATCAGGAGAGGAGCCTAAGAGAATAAAAATCAGGAGAGGAGCCTAAAAAACTTAAAATCAGAAAAGGAGCCTAAGAGAATAAAAATCAGGAGAGGAGCCTAAGAGAATTAAAATCAGGAGAGGAGCCTAAAAAACTTAAAATCAGAAAAGGAGCCTAAGATAATAAAAATCAAGAGAGGAGCCTAAAAAACTTGAAAGCAGGAGAGGAGCCTAAAAAACTTAAAATCAGGAGAGGAGCCTAAGAGAGTAAAAATCAGGAGAGGAGCCTAAGAGAATAAAAATCAGGAGAGGAGTCTAAGAGAATAAAAATCAGGAGAGGAGCCTAAAAAACTTAAAATCAGAAGAGGAGCCTAAGAGAATAAAAATCAGGAGAGGAGCCTAAGTGAATAAAAATCAAGAGAGGAGCCTAAGAGAGTAAAAATCAGGAGAGGAGCCTAAAAAACTTAAAATCAGAAGAGGAGCCTAAGAGAATAAAAATCAGGAGAGGAGCCTAAGAGAATAAAAATCAGGAGAGGAGCCTAAAAAACTTAAAATCAGAAGAGGAGCCTAAGAGAATAAAAATCAGGAAAGGAGCCTAAGAGAATAAAAATCAGGAGAGGAGCCTAAGAGAATAAAAATCAGGAGAGGAGCCTAAGAGAATAAAAATCAGGAGAGGAGCCTAAGAGAATAAAAATCAGGAGAGGAGCCTAAAAATATTAAAATCAGGAGAGGAGCCTAAGAGAATAAAAATCAGGAGAGGAGCCTAAAAAACTTAAAATCAGAAAAGGAGCCTAAGAGAATAAAAATCAGGAGAGGAGCCTAAAAAACCTGAAAGCAGGAGAGGAGCCTAAGAGAATAAAAATCAGGAGAGGAGCCTAAGAGAATAAAAATCAGGAGAGGAGCCTAAAAAACTTGAAAGCAGGAGAGGAGCCTAAGAGAATAAAAATCAAAAGAGGAGCCTAAGAGAATAAAAATCAGGAGAGGAGCCTAAGAGAATAAAAATCAGGAGAGGAGCCTAAGAGAATAAAAATCAGGAGAGGAGCCTAAGAGAATAAAAATCAGGAGAGGAGCCTAAGAGAATAAAAATCAGGAGAGGAGCCTAAAAAACCTGAAAAGCAGGAGAGGAGCCTAAGAGAATAAAAATCAGAAGAGGACCCTAAGAGAATAAAAATCAGGAGAGGAGCCTAAGAGAATAAAAATCAGGAGAGGAGCCTAAGAGAATAAAAATCAGGAGAGGAGCCTTAGAGAATAAAATCAGGAGAGGAGCCTAAGAGAATAAAAATCAGGAGAGGAGCCTAAGAGAATAAAATCAGGAGAGGAGCCTAAGAGAATAAAAATCAGGAGAGGAGCCTAAGAGAATAAAAATCAGGAGAGGAGCCTAAAAAACTTAAAATCAGAAGAGGAGCCTAAGAGAATAAAAATCAGGAAAGGAGCCTAAGAGAATAAAAATCAGGAGAGGAGCCTAAGAGAATAAAAATCAGGAGAGGAGCCTAAGAGAATAAAAATCAGGAGAGGAGCCTAAGAGAGTAAAAATCAGGAGAGGAGCCTAAAAAACTTAAAATCAGAAGAGGAGCCTAAGAGAATAAAAATCAGGAGAGGAGCCTAAGAGAATAAAAATCAGGAGAGGAGCCTAAAAAACTTAAAATCAGAAGAGGAGCCTAAGAGAATAAAATCAGGAGAGGAGCCTAAGTGAATAAAATCAGAGAGGAGCCTAAGAGAATAAAAATCAGGAGAGGAGCCTAAAAAACTTAAAATCAGAAAAGGAGCCTAAGAGAATAAAAATCAGGAGAGGAGCCTAAAAAACTTAAATCAGAAGAGGAGCCTAAGAGAATAAAAATCAAGAGAGGAGCCTAAAAACTTGAAAGCAGGACAGGAGTCTAAGAGAATAAAAATCAGGAGAGGAGCCTAAGAGAATAAAAATCAGGAGAGGAGCCTAAGAGAATAAAAATCAGGAGAGGAGCCTAAGAGAATAAAAATCAAAATCAGGAGAGGAGCCTAAAAAACTTAAAATCAGGAGAGGAGCCTAAGAGAATAAAAATCAGGAGAAGAGCCTAAAAATATTAAAATCAGGAGAGGAGCCTAAAAAACTTAAAATCAGGAGAGGAGCCTAAAAAACTTACAATCAGGAGAGGAGTCTAAGAGAATAAAAATCAGGAGAGGAGCCTAAAAATATTAAAATCAGGAGAGGAGCCTAAGAGAATAAAAATCAGGAGAGGAGCCTAAGAGAATAAAAATCAAGAGAGGAGCCTAAGAGAATAAAAATCAGGAGAGGAGCCTAAAAACTTAAAATCAGGAAAGGAGCCTAAGAGAATAAAAATCAGGAGAGGAGCCTAAGAGAATAAAAATCAGGAGAAGAGCCTAAAAATATTAAAATCAGGAGAGGAGCCTAAAAAACTTAAAATCAGGAGAGGAGCCTAAAAAACTTAAAATCAGGAGAGGAGCCTAAGAGAATAAAAATCAGGAGTGGAGCCTAAAAATATA
>NW_026990927.1:0-33136 GCF_036250125.1 Pseudopipra pipra
ACAGCTTCCCCTGTGAGTGGAGATTCATCTCTTCTGCTCTTCATCACATAAAAAGGGATGATAGAGGAAGCTTGGGGGGTTAGGCCACAAGAGGAGAACATGGGTATCTCACATAACTTAGGGTTTTCCTCAATATAGGATTTTTGCTAGTGCAGTCCTATTGGATTTTCCCCTCTGAATCTTCTGACAGCATTGGAGGTTGCTGAAAGAAGGGTAGAGAAGATCAATCTTCATCTGGAAAGGACTTTTTCACCTAGCATGCTTTCTCCATAGAATTTCCCTTGCCAGATTCCTCATTGCTTGCCAGGAGGAACAGCCACAAATCCAATATTGAATGGGAGTAAGGAAAACCATGAAAGGGGAAAGTGGTAGTTGAAGAAATAGAGCATCAGGTTTTTGTTTTTGTTTTGGTTCTTTTTCCTTACATAAACTGCCTTGTATAAAACCCATAGACCCCAAAAGGAAAAAAAAAAATAAATTTTTATTGGCATTTTGCTTTAGTAAAGTGTGTCCTAAAAGGGATTATATTTAGAAGAACAAAACAAGCCTGTTCCTGACTGCTAAACATGTTTGCCCAACCTCAGAGCTTCACTAATAACTCTGTTTCTTAGCACTAGACATCATAGCAACTATTCTGCAGTGTACTGCTTTACAGTGCTACGGCGGGTTTGTTTGTTTGTTTCTGACTGATCTCCAGGCATCTGAGGATACCCCAGTGGGTTAAGGCAAGCAAGATGCTGTAGTGTGATTCTCAATGCTATTTAGCTTTTAACCTTCATGCGCAGATAGAAAGAAGCTGACTGTTGTAAATTAGCTACATGTAAATACAAGTACTAACATGAATGGAAATACTGGCTTCTTTAGCTGATTCGTGTTGAAAAGTACCAGTTAAGGGACTCAGAAAAATATCTTGTGCTCTTGGACAACACCCAGCTGAATGGGAAGTGTAAGGGAAGAAAGGAGAGCTAAATCCTGCATTAAAATATAGCACTCTTTCCATCTTCTCTCTTCATCTCTATTTTTTAATGCTGGTAAGTATTTTCCCCCTGTTTATCATCACATCAGTCGACAGTTTTGTGTAGTGAGACAGCATGTAATTTAAGGTAGCACAGTCTAAAGAAGCAGGCAGCATTCTTTAAAGCTGTATATTTTCCCAGATTCAACATTACTGTGCCAGACGGCAGGTCTGCACCTTCTGAAGCTTTAATGAGGTCTGAGAGGACCAGGCAAACAGAGCAGAGTGTCCCTCTCCACCCAAATCCTCTCCATGTCGTTTGCCATATCCGCATTTGTGAGAATCCTGTATCCATGAGAGCTCTCAGTCTTGAGATGTAAGAGTGTGGGTGTTAATAAAAATGAAGTGGTTTTAAAAAAAAAAAAAAAAAAAGGAGAAAAAAAATGCTTCTGGCCAAGTTGCATTCAAGGTGTGTGCCATAGGGATGATGCAGGAGGTTTGCAGTGAGTTGGTGAGTGATTTGAGAAGTGCAGCTCTAGACTGAAAAAAAAAAAAATAAATTAAATTTTCTCCACTGAATACCTTCAGCAAATAATTTTACATCTTTTCCTGTTACTAAATATGGTAATATTTAAAGAATTAAGGGCTGAATGTAAGAGCATGTGAAATACTAGGTTGTAGGAGGTTAAAGAAGTCTTTTGAAGCCTAACTTCCCGAATAATTTTCCTCTTGCAAAAATTTGATTGCCTTTCGAGTAACCCTGTTTAGAATGCATTTGCTGATCGTTATCTTGCGGGCTTACAACCTGTAATGAAATCTTCCCCGCCGTCATTCGGAACGCGGGTCCTTCCGGAGCTGGCCGGCTCAGCCCCGGCTGTGCCTGGTGCAGCAGGGCAGTATCGCCGCTCCATCTCACCCCCCTCCCCTGACATCAGCCGCTTTCCTTCCTCTCCTCCTGCTTGTAAAGGACAGCCAAAGTATTTCAAGTGTTGAAATCCCTATCTCGCTGAAATTACTCTCAATTGGCTGATTTCCTTTGCCTTGCAACTTCTAATTAATTAGGAAAAGGTTAATTCTGCACCTCCCACTACTTACTCTCTGGTATTATTCAGACCGTGGTTATTTCCCCTTTCTCCCTCTTTCCCCTGTCTCTCCTGTAAAAATGGCTTTTTAGGATCAGTCAGTTTCTGATCTCAACATTTTTGTCTGTTGCCTTGCACATCTCTATTTAACAGCATATTACCAGTGTCACTTCATGTGAAATCCATGTAATTATTTTTTAGGTTTGAAAGGTTTTTACTTTTAAAGGGCAAACAACACTTTCCAGCAGTCTTTCCTGGTGCATTAAAACACGTGGGAATTTCCAAACACAGTGGGAGGAGAGGTTTCACCATCAGCAGTGTCTAGAAGAGCTAGCTGGTGTCCCCTGACACTTTCTTTGTGAAGGATGATGGTTGTCTGCAGAGGCTTTACAGCACCTAATTTTAAAAGCATTTTAATGAAGTCTCTCCTTTAGTTACAAAGAGAGACTACCAGGTAAGGAGAGAATGTCTAAAATCTATTGTGTGTGCCCTTCTAGGAAAATTCAAGGTAAGAAATAAAGTTTCAGAAAATGTCAAAACATTTTCGAAGTATTTATTTCTGAATTCAAGGTTTTCTTTTCTCATCAAAAGTATTAATCACATTCAGTGTGGTGTCACCAGTTGACTAGGTCAGTCTTAGGTACCACAAATGGTTGTCACCAAATTCTGCTGGGTATCTCCAACAAAATCAGGGGCCATGAGGTGTTCTTCTTTTGCAAATCCTTGCCCTACGGTATTAGTGTTATTAATTTTCTTTGTGCCAGGAGAACTGGGGAGCAGTGTGGTGCAGCCAGTACGTGGTGCTTAATTAGGGGCAAGACACCAAATCCTGGCTGATGGCCAGGGCTTGTTGCTCTCACCAAAGACCTTCTGGCATGAGGTATTTTCTTACTGTGAGTGCTGCTCAGTGAGCTGCTGCCTTTCTGCCACTCCCTCCAGAGAATGGCTACAAAAAGTGCTACGGGGATAATTCATGTCTGAGACTCTTCTGGTGGGACCAGAGGTTTGGTATAGGATGGTATGTCTTAAGTTTGGTGAAGGATAGTGTTGTGTAGCACTGTTGGTTTTGTTGCTTCACCATGCTATGACTAACATATTTTGCCATCAGAGTGTGTTGATATGCGCCAGGAAAAAAAATCTCATCTAGAAACACTAAATACTTCCACAGAGCAACCAAAGGTACGGGGACATGGGAGGGCAGGTCAAGCCAGCGAGAGGACCATCCCAGGACCTTCTGGGAACCTTGTGGGTTCTAGTAACTCACAGGGAGCTAACACTGTTTTCCCTGATATGGATGAATTTGGATGATGTGGAAGCTCTGGCAATGTAACACAGAGTACCTCTGCAATAAGTGATACACAAATACATCCTTCATCCATTGGACTGAGCTTTAATATTCTCACAATCTGCTGTGTAAAGCACACAGCTCTCCACCAGCCTCCTAGTCCCTGGAGTTCTCTTAAGGGTGAGATAAGGACATGGTCAAGAGGTTCCTTCACTGTCTATTTTTGATAGGAGAGGATTGGAAGTACTTCAGCTGTGCTGCTGAACTCCTGTTTTTGAGCTTAGTGTTTCTTAGTATTCTGGGTTTTGCCTACTTTATTCAAGTACTAATTATGGCAACATTAATATACACCAGTTTTAATACTGAGCAAACATATACCATTTGTGAAGAAATGCTGCTAAGTAATTTTACAGCCATCCTTGATGGAGGACAGGACAGAGGTGTACAAGGAGAAGAACTGGGAAGATCAGGAAGGGCGTTAGGCAAAATACTAAGTCTGAAATACTGAGTCTGAAATAAGAAACAGGAGCAGAAGGGAGAAATTCGTGCTGTGGTGAATCCCTGGTTACAGGTGATCAGAAGTCAGGAGGTCATGAGAGAAAGAGAGGGTGAAGACACGGCCGCTGCACTTGCTGTTATTGCACAAAGGAGAGTGGGTGATCCAGCACAGCATCTGTCCCCCCAAAGTCCCCAGGCTGCCCTTCCTCAGAGTTGACCCAGTAATATTGATGGAAGAGGGCCTGCAAGTGACTGCTAGAGGCCAGCAGCAGTAGATGTTCCTCAGGGGAGCTCTGGTGTGGGATCCAGCATTCCTGCCCTCTTCTATTGATCGAAGCCAGAGGTGAGGAACTGGGCTGGCTGGACCTTTGGTATGCCCTTCTGTGGGGGTTCTGTGTTGTTCGTGTAGCCCCTGGCACAGCAGCTGTGACTGCTTCAGCAGGTGACATGTGTTGGGATGAAGCAATTGAGTTCCCTGGGGGAGAAATGACATTGATCATTTGTAGCCAGGCTTTTAAGTGCCATTTGGTAGAGCAAATGCATTTAAAAAATAATGCTATTGGAACATATGTTGTATTCTTGTCCTCCGAGGATTGCCTTTCTCCCAGCTTTGAGGAGAGCAGGGCCAACTTGCCAGGCTGTCCTGCAGGCATGACCCCAGCCCCATGTGCTTCTCTGAGCAGCACGTCCTGAATGTTACTCACCCTCTTCTGAAATTACTTTTTCACTCTCGGGTGTGGGGTTGGGTTTTGACCTTCAAGCTTCCACCTCCAGCACAACGAGACTTGTCAGCTTCTCAGACATGGGTTGTAGGAGACTCCAAACTGAAAGGTTGCCCACTTGTCTTTTGAGCTTGTGCCAGGCTGTCCTTCAGGTTAGGGCTCCAGAGACTGCAGCACAGGAAAACCAAGTGATGGCTGGATCTCTTGTGGTGACAAGCAGACTCAGTAAGAGTGGTCCTATGCAAACCTGATAGGCAACTATCCTCCAAGGCAGTTAGTTTATTGAGGTTATTTCCAATCAAGTTCATTATTTTCTCACTCTCCTCATGCTACCTGTGATTTTAATGCTGCCTGCAGGCTCAGGGAGAATTGCCCAGGAGCAGAGGGGGTGTGAAATGGGGGAAAGAGGAAATCTGAGACCTCCAGCCTTTGGTGGTGGAGAGGACAGGGGTCAGTGTGTGTGAGTCATGAAAAAGCACTGCAGATAAGCATGAGCACGCTCGCCCTCCTGACCACTCTTCTGTGGGGGTTCCTCCTGCAGCAGCTCCTGCGATGAACGTGAGTGTTGTTTTTAATATCAGTAGGGTCTCTGTCATTGTGACAGTCCCTCATGGGTCCAGCTCCTCCAAATTGCTGGGGCAGGCTGGCCCCCTGCCGGCCCGGCAAAGCTCCATCAGCCTAATTGGGGCTCCCGGCAGGGCTCTGCTGCGTGGAGCAGCTGGTGCAGCCGGGGCACCCTCGGCAACAGTCGCTGCTCTTAATGAGTTTGTTGCTGTTTCATTAATGAGTTAGTGGCTGTGATTTCATTTTCCCCCTGTACTGCTTTTCCAGACCCCTTCTTGAGAAAGCAGACCAAATCAGACAAAAGTGACATACAGTTTTCTAGATAAAATTACTTCATGTTTTTTCTTTTTGATTTACTTTTAACTAGAGCAGAGTTTTTGAAGGCATCAAAATCGATAGTTTTTGCATGTATAGTGCTGCATTTGAGACTGTTTTCTCTTGTTAACTGAAACAGGCATATCCCTAAAAGTCATGACTGTTCCTGGCTGAGTAACATCACGTATTTCCATGGAGAATTAGGATTTTGAGGACGGGAGGACTTTACACACCCTAAACCTAACAAATGCACACAAACCCCACCACCTGAACCATATGTGTTTCTTTGAATACATTTTCCATAGACTTCTGCAAGGTCTTTTGTGATGGGAGCAATAGCCAGAAACTGGCTTCATGCACCACAGATGTCAGAAAGTGAATCTAGGGCAGCAAAATATTTCCCTCTTTGGACAGTGGGGACACTTCCCAGTCCTGGAGAAGCACATGAAACACAGACAAGAGTGGGGAGAGCAAACTGCTGAGCTGGTCTGCAGAGCAAAGGCTCGGCCTGCAGTCCGAGGGAGCCCAGGGTCTGATGGGATTAACCTGCTTATCTGCTTTTCTGCCTTTCAGTTAGGATTTAGTTAACAATTTCCTGGATCTGCATCAGCAAGAAGAAATGGCCGTTCCTGGGATTCAGAAAGGTCACCAAGAGGCCAAAGATATTTAAGCACAGAGTTTGAGACTTTTAAGGTGTTAGAAATGCATAGGCTGGAGTCAAATCCTGAAAGTAGGTCTTTGGCATAAGGAAAGAAGAAGCTTCTAGCAAGGGCTGTTTTGCTCTATCTATGTGCATTTGTAAGCAGCAGGAGATGTTCACACTCCCGTTTTGTGCCGGCTGTTCGTCCCTCCACACCAAACCCACCCCGTGCGCTGCTCCCTTTGAAACCAGCAGCAAAGCTTCCCACAGGCTCGAGTGCTCCCTGGGTGCATGGTGTTTGGGAGGCCATTCTCCCCGTGCTGCAAAACCTGGGGCCCTGACTTTTTCCACCCCATCTGTGCTTTGCCCACCAGCAGGCATCTGCTAGGTGCCTGCTTTGAAGTGTTACTCCTCTGCAGGCAAAAAAAGCCCCTCAGATTAATGGTCTGCCTAAAAGCTAAAAAGAAAAAAAAAAAGAAATAATTTTAAATATCACATTAAAATGCCATTCCACGTGTGAAAGGATCCATTAAAACTTTTTATAGAGCTTTTTACATTTGTTTCCCCTGTTTTACATTTTGTTCTGGATTCAAGTACTGCTCTCTTATAATTCTCCTTTGTAATAAACATTTTTCCCTTGGTTGGCTCTGCTCTAACAGGGACTATTTGCTGTGCAGAGCAACTTTTGCCTAGAATAGAGCTTTTCTTTCCAAAATCACCATTTGCAGGGGTACAGCCTGGGCAGGAGCCATGGGCTCACTCCTGGAGGTGTTTCTGCACAATTTTTCTTAAAAAAAAAATTTTTTTTTTTGAGGGATTTGAAGAAGCACACCCAGGCCTCACCCTCTGGTTCTTCTCTTCCTTAGAAGGAAAAGTTTCTAAGGTCCAGCAGGAATCCCTGGAAATATTCAAGGCCAGGCTAGAGGGGCCTATGAGAAATTTGGTCTAATAGAAGATGTTTCTGCTCATTGCAGGGGGGTTGCACTAGATGACCTTTAAAAGGTCCCTTCCAACTCAAACTGTTCTATGATTCTATGATTTTAATTGGGCAGGTGGCTCCCTCCTCCTCAGGACTGTGGGCAAAAAAAAATAGAGCTTTCACCCATTTAGCCTCTTTTTTTTTTAAAGATTTTAATTAATAAGTGTTGGAAGAGTATCGACACAAGTTCTACTGCCTGTGGTGGAAGTCGGGAGCTGTGGGACGTGTCCTGCATCCTGCCCAGCCTGTTCCCTCTGCCTGGGCTGGGGGAGATGCTCCCCATCCCACCTGCCTGCTCAAGGAGCGAGAGGGGAACTGCTGATGGTGCAGCTCTCACCCCAGGCCTCTCCTGAATGAAGCCTGCTCCTCGTGGCATGTTGTGCACGGAGAATTGGTGATGTCAGTTGTTAGCTTGTTACTCAGAAAATAATTTTAAGACCTCAAATTTAGACTAGAGTCAAGTGTCCCAATAGGGAAATGCCAGCAGTTTACCCAGTCAATCACAACCAACCCAAGGGAGCATGTTGTGCCATGTATTACCATTTCCTTGCCTTGCCTTTTCCTTCTTCTCATGTGTGCATGACATTGCAGAGCCTGCCAGATGAAATCCCATTTGCTGCTCACCTGTAGTTCCTGACTGAGAGATTTGACAGTGTGTTATTTAATCCTTTGCCTTGTCTCTAGTCCAGTGCTCTACCCCTTAGATGGATACACATTTGTGAAAGCTAAATGCTTGAAACAAAGCCTCTCAGTACACTGGGAATGGCATGGCTGCCTTAATGGGCATTTCTCAGGAGCATTGAGAGTTTAACATCAGCATTGCCATGCCCCTCTTATGCACAGCTCCTCTTATGTCTGTACTGCCTTGTTGCTACACCTGCTGCTGGGGCTTTCCTACCCTTCCTCTGGCTGCTTGGCATCGGCACACCTGAGCCTTGCAAACCGAGGGCCGACTTCAGGAATGCAAATAATGTTCCCTATGCATCCACACCATGTCTCTAAAAACCTTTTCCTCTTGTTCCTTGTTGCCCTGGAGGGTAATTACTTCAAAGAGCAGTCCTGTTGCCTGGTATTTCAGTTTATCTCATTACCATTGTGTTTGCCAAGCCAGCCGGCTTTGCCAAAAACAGAATCAAGGTTGTTGGCAGTGCTGGCTGGCTCGCATCTTCACTCCCTCTGCCTGCGGAGATGCTAATTTCCCCTTGATTGCAAACCCTGCATTCATCTTTTGTGAATAAGCCGTGCCTACAGTCACGGCATAATGGCTTTAAAAACCTGGGCCCGAGCCTGCGGGCCCCTCTGCTCGGGCCGCCAAAGGCAGGGCTAATGGATGCTGTTAGGATATTTACTTGCCACTTTTTTGGCCTGGAGTAGCAGCTGGCTGGCACCCACGGCTGGCAGAGGGCAGGCAGGAGCGTCACGTTGGAGAGCTGCTTGGCAGGCAGCACACCGAGGGGAGGAGCAGGAGGAGGCACAGTGGTGTGGACGGACGGACGGACGGACGGACGGATGGGTGAGCGGGCACAGGGACTTGCACACCATCGCAAAGGTCATTTGTCACAGTGCCACTAGTTGCCAGAACAGAGGGAAAAGCTGACAGCTTCTGGCCCTAGGGGCTTCCCTGGGCTTCAGGAAGACTAGCACAGCCTCAGGACACCCTCAGAATGGTTTTAATATAATCTGATTTCCCTCTTCTCATCTGGAGTTGATTGCAACAAACTACGTGTAAATTTTTTAAAAGTCTTCCGTGCAAAATGCTGAGCCAGCAGTAGCGCAGCCACAACCTGAACAATTCATGCTCACTCTGACTTGTGTCGGCCTTGCCAGCATGGTCAGAATGGGGCACCAAGTTTTGGAGTGCTGCTTAAAGTCAGTTTAATGGCTAAGGATTATTTTATCGTTTTTGAGATCCCTAAAATCAGACACTCCTAAAAAAAAAATTAAAAAAAAATTTAGCAAAGCCTGGCTTTATTAAGCGAGGTGTGAGCAGCACTTGCAGGGATGTATGGCATGGGGTGGACAACCACATCCCAGGGCTTTACATTCCTCTTTAAGATAAACCTGCCTCAAGTGATGCTATGGCTGTTGCTAAGCAACAAGTGATGCTTGCTATAGCAAATATTGCCCTCTTAAAGGTACATTTGGAAAGAGCAATATGATGTGTGCATGAAATTAATTTGCAGAGGTATGGATTTGTATTTGTTAGTGGCAATAAACTTTGGCAATGCTTCAGTGTGGCATTAAAATGGAATACAATGTGGCATGAAGATATTGCATAGCAAAAGCATTAAGCCCTCCCCTTTAATTAATTGGAACTTAAAGCTGGGATATCTTACTCACCAAAATAAATTAACAGTAAATCAGGTTACAGAATAAATTAACAAATTAAATTGGGTTAGTTGGAGAGTTTAAAAGGAAGAGCATCTGTGAGCTGCTTGCATTGGAAATACAGTTACACAGTCTTGAGTTGGAAGGGAGGGATCACATAGAAATGTAACTGTCCCAGTGTTGCTTGATTTTCACTCTTTACCATCAAAAGACTGAACCTGTTCTAAACATGGATTAAAACTCAGTCACGGTCTAACGCCCACCAGAGTCAAAGCAGCCATACTGAGAAAGGCTTTTGGCTGCTGATCTTGTCTTTGTGAATAGTTGCTAGAGATTTCCAGAGGATAATGCTCCTTTCACAGGCCATCACAAACTCCCTTTTTCATTATCTTAGGCTTCTTTTCCTTCACTTGCTTTTTTCCACCAGCAATAATTTCAGTTTGTCTCCTGTGCCTGCAGAACATGCTCCCACCCCTTGCTTGCTCCCCTGGGACATACCCCATGTCCAACCTGTGGATAGAGCAGCTGTCATCGCCGCTTAACCTTGGCCAGTGTGGTGGCTTTGGACACTCACATTTACAAGGCCTGGGTTGATGTGCTGCTGGCTGTCAGGTTTGCTAGGAGGGACTGGAGTGATGATGGTCTTGCCAAGCTACAGAACTTCCCTGTGCTCCTTCAGTCACCCTGGGCTTGCTCTGCTGCCATGGCAAGGCTGGAGAAACTCTCATCTGCTGGCAGCAGTGAGAAGGGGAACCGTGGCAAGGTGTTTTAACTGTATTACTTTCAGGTGGTTGCTACATCTTTTCTAATTAAAATAAAATCATCTTAGGACTCCTGAAATGAATGCTTGGTATAATAGATTCAGAAAGTGATGAAAATGTTTTCATTAAATAGTGAGAGAGAGAGAGAGACCCTGCAAGGCATAGCATTTTATCTCAACTCTCTAATAACATTAATAAACTCTTTAATCTTTGTCACGTTTATGACTTAATGGCAATCCTTAAAGACATGACAGACAAGTAAGAGCTGCCAGGTTCCTTTAACCTATAAGCATTCACATTCTTTGCAGGATTTTGATTAAGTGGAAAATTCCTCTGCAAGGGGCTTTATTCTCCGTGTAAATCTGTGTGGTCAGCGTGAGTGGCAGAGGATGCTCAGCCCCAGCTGGGACCAGGTGGTGCCAGGGGATGGGGGTGGCATCTCCCTTTTCCATGACCAGGAGCCAGGTGGCTCCTTCCCTGCCACCAGCCAGAGGTACTTGTCAGTCCTGGTGTGACCAACCCTTGTTGTTTCCCTTCTCCCACCTGTGCTGCCCGGGTGCTGACCTGACCCTGCCGATGGGCTTTGTTTCATCGCTCACCTGGAGGACTTCAGCTCTCCTTTCCATGAAAAGTGTGTTTAAAGTGACTGATGGTGAGCTGTATGTTGTATTCTTTTGGGCTGCAGAGCACTAATGATCCCCACCCCTGTTTCTTTGCTCACATACTCAGGGGCCTGTGGTGGTCTGTAATTTCAGACAAATAATATTTGCTAAGAAACAGCATTAAGAGAGTGTCATTTGGTTGCAAGGTCAGCATTCCAGTTGTGGATGGCAAGAGCTGCCAAGCCCAGACCTCACTCTGCCACAGTGTGCCATTTTATGTATGTGGTCCAAAGAAGCAGGTATCCAGGGGAAAAATAGTATAGATCATGTAATTAGGGGGTGGCACAACAAGATGGGCACAGCTAGGAATTGACCCCAGCCTTGGGATTGTCTTTTTGTTTGTTTGTTTGTTTTGTTTTGTTTTCAGCAACCTGGAATTTTCTAACTGTCAAGTTCTTGACTACAAAACCTAATTAAAACTCCTTTAATGCAAGGGTTTAAGGGTTTTTTATTTAAACTCCTAGGTTGATTCCCCCCCCCCCTTTTTTTTTTTTTTTTTAAGTGTTATATGCAAGTGCAGCCTTTTTTCCTCTGTTGCTGGGGTTTGGATCCATTTCTGCAGCTGCCACCCCACTGCTCCCCAGCTGGAAGCACAAGGATGCTCCACTGGTGGGGTGAAGCCAGAAAAGTGCCATCAGTGGCACCCTGGCCCCTTGGGGACCCTGCACCCTTGGGAGGGCTGTGGCAGCTGCATCCCTTCCCCAACTGGGGCACTACTGTGCCCAAAAACAAAGACTTCCACATGGTACAGGTGGTATTTCACACAGATTTGCTTCAATGTTATCTGCTACACGCATAAGTACCACCTTGTTAAATTCACTCTTGGAAATGATAAGCTGGAGCCTCTTTGGTTGTTTCTCAGTCACATGCCAGTAGTAAAATGAAAAATCATCATTAACCCCCCCTTTTATTTGCATAATTTTGATGCTGTCAAAAAAAGAGACAATACTCATGTAGCATAAGGAGAATTTTTAAATAGAAGCATTACATTTTAAAACCCTAATAAAGATAAAAGCAAAATAAACACTGGAATTTGAATTTAGAGAATGAGAGAAGAAAGATTAGGCTGTGCTGATGCAGTAATGAAGGTAGTGGCTGGTAACAATTTTTAATAGCACATTAATGCTGAATTACTTTGGAATTTCTGCAGGAGTCGAGATGACATCCACATAAACACCAAATGAATTCCAAATGATTGGTATTATCATAAAGAGCACCAAATGAATTAATAATGATGGAACACTTAAACTAAAACATTATCTTCTCTAATCTGTTGTCTCTTTTATGCACTGCGCAATTCATTTTTAGCCAACTATGACCCTTTCTTTCGTTTGTCTTTTAATTTAAATATATATATATTTATTTTTGCACGGATGTTCTGCTCCTGCACTGTGTGAAGTGGGACTTGGACTAGTCCGTCTTCATAACAGTTTTGCGCTGGCATCACAAAATTTAAGAGATAGATGGGAAGACATCTGGACACGAGACGTATCGCTGGGAAAATGACTATGACTAATAAGAACCATAATAATAACGATTCCCTCTTGATGGTCCCACATGTGCAGAGACCTCAGGGCACCCTTAACAGCGTTTAATAAACTAAATGGCTCACTTTACAGCAGCGCAATATGTCTCCCCCTCCCACGGAGAAGCCCAACGGGAGAGGAAGCCTGAACTCACAGTCTGTGATGAGCTGAAAAAGAACAGAAAGCAGGAGCCTGGGTCCAGTTTTGGGTGCCCCATGGGTGCCAGAGAGCAGCTGAGCCCCAGCAGTGTTGCCATGTGTGTGGAGGCTCTTTGGGGGCCCCCATCCCTGCCACATGGGGGGTTCTTGGCACAACCTGGGGAGGGGACACCAGCAGCAGCATCACCTGCCTGTGGGCAGCGGTGCCCTGGTCTCGCCAGGTCCCTTCCCGTGGCCGTGCTGGGTGTGCACACTGACATATTAGCAGTCAAATGACATTTAGAGAGCACAAGTCTCACTCTCTCCTGCAGGCCAAGTAAATATCATTAGTAATGATATTAAATCTCAAATTGTGCTCCTGCACTATGGCAACCACTCAGCAATTTGCCATTGCAGCTTGTTCCTAACAATTACTTTCATAGACTTTATTTCTTAGAAAACTATTACTGACCATAATCGTCTACATGGCATGACACAAAAATAAATAATAATTAAAAAGAAGAAAAGAAAAGAAGAGAAGAGGAGAGGAGAGGGTCGGAGAGGGTTGGAGAGGGTCGGAGAGGAGAGGAGAGGAGAGGAGAAGAAAGAAAAGAAAAGAAAAGAAAAGAAAAGAAAAGAAAAGAAAAGAAAAGAAAAGAAAAGAAAAGAAAAGAAAAGAAAAGAAAAGAAAAGAAAAGAAAAGAAAAGAAAAGAAAAGAAAAGAAAAGAAAAGAAAAGAAAAGAAAAGAAAAGAAGAAAAGAAAAGAAAAGAAAAGAAAAGAAAAGAAAAGAAAAGAAAAGAAAAGAAAAGAAAAGAAAAGAAAAGAAAAGAAAAGAAAAGAAAAGAAAAGAAAAGAAAAGAAAAGAAAAGAAAAGAAAAGAAAAGAAAAAAGGAAAGGAAAAAAGGAAAAAAAGAAAAGTCAACCCAGCTTTCAGAGTGAGGGTATAATGCTGCCGAGAAGCTGGCATGGCAGGTTTTGGCTTTGTTAGGAAGGTGGCAGTGCTGGGAGCTGCTTGGGGGAGCTGGGCAGGGCAAAGATGTTCATGCCTGTTAGCCTGGGTGGCTTAGAAGCTGCACGTGCTGCAGGGCAGTCAGCTTGCTCTCTACAGTACCCATCACACACATATATACATATATATATAAATATATATATATATTTATATATATACATATATATATAAATTAATTTTTCTATATAGAATTGTATTTTTATATGTGTATGTGTATTTATTATATGTGTGTCTGTATATGTAGTATGCATGTGTGTGTATACACATATGTGCACATGTGTATATATATATATATGTATATATACATATAAACGTGTGCCTATCTATATGTATAGATAGGTACATCGATACACACAGAGCCCTCAGCTGCTGGCTGCTCCTCTCCTCCTCTCTGCAGCAGTGCTGGCTGGGCTGTGCCAGGCTGCCGGTGGCAGTGGCGGGGCCGCTGGCCCAACACACGTGCTGCGCTTCTGTGACAGAAGCAACATATAATTATATTACAAATTAACTTGCAAATGCTGGTAGTGATGTACTCCACGGGAAAAAAAATAAAATCACCGGTTTCGTCTTCTCTTGTGTCTTGTAGCTGGTCCCTCCAGCACAGTCTGCATCTATCAGGATCCGTGCCCTGGGAGCACTAATCTTTTTTATTAACCATTAAACAAGAAGATCCTTTTTATTTGAAAATGTAAAACATGCAGGAAGCACTATCTATAGCCGCTAATTCAGGTCACATTACACGGCTCTCCCTCACCTCTCTGCTCGTCCCTGTTCTGCTGAAAGCTCCTTGCCGTAAAACTGCTGCTGCCGTCGGGGGTGATGGGCTGTCGCCCCATTTGCATTTAGAAGCCGGATCTTATCTTGAATAATTACACTTCTTTTCTGAGTGACCCGATGTAAACTAAGCTCCTTTTAAAGCTTCTCTCATGGCAAGTTTATGAGATGTTACTATATTTTCTTAACTTTTTTCACCTTCCAATCGTTTTTATTTCACATTGGGGTGGTGAGAGGTGAAGGCACCAGGACTTCAGCAAAGTGATGCAGAGGATGGCAGTGGCTGGGGTCACCTCTATGGCTGTGGGGCTTGGACAGCGGTGGGATGACACACGACTCCTGGCCCCTCGCCCCCACTGAGGAAACCCCTCACCACCCAGGGAAAATCAAATGGGAGAAGGACTGACATCAAGGCTCCTACCTGGGTGCCTGTGCTTCCTAAGCTGAGCAAAATGGGCCTCCTATTTTATTGACAAAGCGCAGTGGATGCCACCTCGTTAGCATTATAGAGCAGATTCTTCACATGCTTTTTTTATTCTGCAGCTTGGCGGCTGCTGTGTGAGACTGCGGAATATTTTACTGCCTTGTGGCTCTCATTCAATACGGCACAAAAAAAGAGAAAAAGTTGACAAAAATCCTGCCTCTTTTTTTTTTTTTTTTTTGATGCGTCTTTGTTTTTAACAGCCCTCCTGCTGTGACAAAACTGTTAATTAAACTGAAACTAAAATAAATTAAGCCCACCTAATATTACAAGCATTTGAAGGCAAAGCATCAGCCTGAGGGCTGGTGGGGTGGGGGCTGCTGTGCCTGTGCCTTCTACCCCTCTTGCTCCCCTGTCTCTCCTGCTCACAGGTGCATTGGTGGCACTGTCAGGGTGCGGCGTCCCAGGTACTGCGTGCCTGTGGGGCTAAAAATGAGACTTTTGGCTCCCATGTGAAACAGAGTACAGTGTAAGAGGCTCCATTAGCCAGGTTGTGGCCTGTCGAGAGCAGAAATATAGATAAAATATTAATATTAATATTGTTCTTGTTAATAATAATAATAATAATAATAGGCTCTAAAAACTTAATGTGTAATGGCCCAGCATTATGTCTATGTCCCTTTAAGTCCAGTTGAGGTTCCTGATTATTCTGGAGGGAAAAGCCCCACCAGCAGCATTAGATGCAGGCACACCTACCCACAGCTTGCCTTACAAACCCGAGGCAGGCTGTAAACCTTATAACCAACACCCCCCCAGACCCCCAGCCTGGCCACACCCCCATAAATTAAAGAAAGGGCTGGCCTGGCCGGGGCACAGCGCCGGCTTTGAAGTGTGGTAATGAACTTCGCTTTTAATTCGGGGTTGTAACTTCCACCCCGACGCAAAACTGGGAGCTGCAGAAAAGCTGCATGCATAATCAGGGGTGAAAGCAAGGATGCGGCGTGCGATGTGTCTGATGTTGGATGAGAGGGAAGATAGCCTTTAATCATTTTGTTTTCAAAGAAGCTTTAGAGAGCTCTTTGAAGATGAGGCTTTTTTGAGAGCTGCTTCTGGAAAATGGGAGGCAGCGATCCACGACGCCCACCCTCACCCACCCTCTCGGTTAACCTGCGGGTGGGACGCACGCAGGGACCCGTGGGCATCCCTTCTGCCAGCACTGGTCCCTCATGGCTGGCACCCAGGGAACTTCTGCAAAGCCGGGCTGACCTAGAGTTGCCTGAGGAGGTGACACTCTGATGGTCGTGGCAGCAAGGAGGAACTGCCCCACTGTCTTTTCAGTTGAGTTGATCGTGGCTCCTCAGTGTGCAGGAGCAGGCAAGCAGCTAGAATAGGATGTCCAGCCTTCCTTCATTAATTATAATATTTTTGTAATGATAATGTTCTGTAAATCATGTCATATTATCTTTGGATGAAAGGGAATGATAATGAATGTCTGATCAGATGTAATTTTAAGGATCATGATGGTGAGGCGTGGAGCTGTGCCTGTCCTGTAATGCAGCATTTGGGGTGGGAGAAGGAGAGGGTCACCCCCTCACTGCAATCAGTCTGTGTGGTAACTACAGGCAACTTCCTTATGGGCTGGGATCCAGCACAGTATCCAAAGGCAGAAAAGGGTTGAACATCATCTGACCACCCCAGGCTGGGGAGGGTGGGTCAACTCTGCTCACCAGCACTCAGTGCATGCTAATAGCATACTTGGCTTTATTTTGAGGACGGAGGTCAGGATGTTGTTGTGTGAAATGCATCATGGTCAAAATAAGGACATGGCTTCTTGCTCCAGAAATGTTACAGGCTGAAAGAAACAGCCTTAAGGAAGGAGTGTGCTAACAGTCCTATTTTTACCTCTTTTTACCAAGTGGTGTGGCCTGTGGTAAACAACAGCTGGGCCAGCAAGTGACTGCAGGCTGTGGGACACTGGTGGTGTGTATTGCCCCTAAGCAATTGCACCAGGTGTGGTATTACTGATCTTGTCAGTGGTTTTGTACATCTAGTGTGGTTTGCAAAGTCAGTGTGTGCTGGTAGTTGAGATTATTTACAGTTGTCAAAGTGCCATGACAAAAAAAGCCTATGAAACAGCAAAAAAATATGAATTACTGCCTCCTCCAGATAAAGACTGAGTTCATCTCCATGGGCATCTGAGGGACTTTGCTCCTCTTAGTGTAAGCTTGCATGGAGAAGCAGACAAACAGCAACACATCAGCACCTCTCCATGTGACTCTGGGCAGAGGAGCTGGGCTCTGCTCCAGCACTCGGCACAACCCCCTGGCCATGGCTTCACCTGGCCAGGCCATTATGTGCCCAGCCCAGACCCCCTACATTTTGTGAAGTTAAACTGCACAGAGATTGCCCCATCTCAAGTTCTGGCCAGCATATGGCTCTAACAAACAGACACACTTTCCAGACTTCAGAAAAGGAAATAGCAACCCCAGATCCACATGTCTAAATTTGCTGCTACATTTGGTACAATTTCTGCAAATGTTTTTGTTAGAAATCTTCATTCCTGTACATACAACCCCAAGACACTGTTATTTTCAGTCTGTGTGCCCATGCCAGCATGCTGAAGTTTAACTTTGAAAGGCCCAAAGAGGTGGGACCTGCCCTCCGTGTGTTAAAACCAAAATCCCTTTCTCTTCTCTGCTCTCCAGTCTGCAGTAGGTACTTAAACACTGGCCTTATTGTGAAGGTGCAAGGCTTTGTGACAGACATTGCAGCTGGGAAAGCAGCTAATGACACCTGGCAAACACAGGCTGTTAGGGGATTAAATGTGCCATTGCTCAGTAAAAGCAAGGCACACAACGTTGGGAAGTTTAGAGGCAGTGGGTCAGACTCCTGTTTTCACTCCTAAGTGAAGCTGTGCTATTTTTGGCCAGGCCAAACCTTGCCTTTTTTAATTAGGTTTATTGCTATAGCTACATGGTGGTGTGTATGTGTTAACATTTGATTTTTGTATCTAATGTAAGCGACCGAAATAAACAGTCCAGACTTGATAGTCCCAGTGGGGGGACTGACATTTGGAATCGGCTCGGAAACTGCGGTTTTGACGCTTGTTAGACTCCAACGCTTCGCTCAGAAAGCACAAAGCATGGGAGGGTGTCTGCAGGGTAGAGCTACATTTGCCTCCTCCAACCCAATCCTCAACCTGATGCTGAAGTCTCAGAGACGCTCGCAGCCATCACTGCGTCAGGTGTAGCCAACGGAGGGATCTGAAGAGGGGTGTTATATGTATGAATTACCACAGATTGCAAAGTCTCCCTAGAAGGATCTTGTGCCACCAAACCTGTGCAGCACAGTGGGCTGCCCTCCATGTCAGACCACCCCTGCTGAGCTTGAGTGTGGACACAAAACCAGCAAGGACTGGGACAGAGAGGAGTTATTTTAGAGTGGGTTTGAGCATGGAAATATCCCTGTGGTCCAGTGGGCCAGGATCATGCCTGCTTGCTGCCTCTCTGCTTCTGCCCCACATCATCACTCTTCCAATCTGAAAACAAGACTCAAAGATCAGAGAGCTGGGGTGAAGGCTGAGGAGCAGAGGGCGGCTGTACAGCTCCCTCTCCCTCTGCCTCAGCCCAGCCCACGGCTCTGGGGAGCAGAAGGTCCCTGCAGGGCTGGCAGCCCAAAGCCAGAGAGCTGCCCTGTGCCATCATCTGCCCCACTGCCTGTGCAAGCACCACACTCCCACTCCCATCAATCAGCACAGACCAGGTGCCTGGAAGCATCTCTTGCCAATCGCCTTTTATTACCTTTAAAAAGCCAAGAAACCCAGAACAAGACAAAAACTGAGACCGTGTGAACATCATGCAATGGATTCACTTTAAAGCAGGCTAGGGGAGGGAGGGGAAGACCAAAAGTCATGTTAGAGTGGAAGTACCGCTGCACCCATGTCTGGAGGCCAGATTGGGTGGGCTGTCACCGGTGGGTTGGTGGTGACTGTTGTGAGTGACCAGACTGATGCTGAAGCAGGAAATGGAAACACACTCATGAGACATCATCCCAGGTAACCCCAGATTTGATTCTGACCCAAATGCAATTTCTTACATGATGATGACAGTGAGAAATACTCCTAACCCTTATCTTGGGTACATTCTGCGTTGGCAAAGTATCTTTGGAAAGGAGCAGCACACTGACTACGGTTACAAGGGCTTTTTAGTTCAGTTGTGCTATTTAGTGTGACTACTGCTCCGGCAGTCAATTAGTGGAGTGGATGTTATCCAGCAGGAGTGACGTTACCACACTCTGCCCTTCAGTCTCACTCTCCTGTCTTCAAAATTCATAGCACAAAGTAGAGCAGAATTACCTTCTCGAAAGAACGTGTTTTTGGAGAGTTTCAGCTATCACGGAAATAACTTTGCATTTTGTCCATCATGTGGATGTGACAAAATACATGCCCTTATTTTCCTGAGGTATAGCCAACATTTGGGTTCATTACATTTAATGGAGTAGGGTCACCTATAAAGTTATTCATAAGGTATTTTCTGAGTGGTTTTCACCTTCTCTTTGAAAAAATAAATTATATCAGCATGTTCACGAGGTACAAATGGGACTGGCATTTCAGCTGTTATTATGTTATTAACTTTTTTAACCTAATAATTTTCAATCAAGAGTGAGAAGCAATTTTCACTCACTCCAGTGACCAGAGTTGGAGATTCTGCAAAGTGTTCTTGTAGGGTTCACCTTGACAGACACCTAATTCCCTCCCAAATCGAAGCATTACCCCCGACACTCTCATCGCGGTTGCCGAGAATTTCCATTTCCCCTTCGGTTAGGATTTAATTTAGAAGCCAAAGACTTCCTAAGCTATGGGAGAGTAAAGATAGATGGTATGGGAGAAGAAGGCTGATGAAATGTAGTTGACTCCGGATCTGAAATATTTTATCCCTCCTCAATGTAGGTTAAATTATTCTTCACCTTTCCCACATCCATAATTGTCGCTGATCTTGGACCAACTCAAAACCCTACTACTGAGTTCAGTAGACTCAAAATTGCCACTAGAACTGGAAAAAGAAAGAAAAAGAGATTTGTTAGTGTCCATATACAATATCCCAAGACTATACACAGCTATGAGATACAGCAAATTTAAGAAAGGCAATTTTTTTCTCATCACTGAGTATTTATTATATATAACAAATACATGAAAAAGAAAAAACTATATTGTGTGATATAAATAGTTTATTTACATTACAGAAAAACATCAAGACAATGTATACTATTTCAAATATATCCATACATAATCAAATATAGCTGTAGTACATGTTCTCATTGGTGTAGATTACCACAAATGCAAGGCAACATGTGTAGATCTTGTCTTAATCTTTTGTCTATAATACTGTATTTTGTAGTCCAAGCTCTCTGCAGTTAGTTTTGCCATTGTGGAAACATGCGCTCTTTAAATTAACCTTGTCGATGCTCTTGTTGTGTTGTCTGAACTGTAGTGCCCTGTGTTTTGCTTCTGTCTGTGGATTCTGTTGCTCCTGGGACATTTCCTGGAAAAGAGAGTTGTGAGAATACACAGCTCTTAACAACACATCTGCTCAGGAGGTGGCACGGGCAGCAGAAGGGACGTGAGGGCAAGAGAGGCATCCTCTGTCCCTCAGCACACTTCCTCCTCAGTGAAATGAAAATCAGGGCTGGCTAATGGCAATGGCACCACAAAAAAAAGCCACCACAACCCCCAAAAAGCATATTGTGAACAAAATTATGGCAAGGCAAATGCTAAGATTCCTGAGCAGTGACCACTCTGCTGCATCACGACAGCCCCAACTGCACCGCATCACTCATCCTTAAATAAACCTTAAATAATGGGTTTATTTTCAAGTGAGGCGCAGGTGGAAGATCTGGGATGGTCTCACGCTCACTCACCTGCTTGGCGTCCCAGGTCTGTGAAGTGTTTACAAAGTGGCTGTGGTGGCTGCCTTTCCAAGGAGCTAAGTGTCTCCAGTCCCTCTTAGTCTCCATGGAAATGCTCCATGAGCTGCTCATGAGCGAGCAGCTACTTTACTTACAGGTGCCTACCCTGTGCCACGCTCCTGACACGGCTGCTTGGCTTAGTGCAGAAAGCAACTGCACTGGAAAGCCCAAAATCTGATATTCCTTTGGACAGCTGCAGAAGCAAACCTCTTGTGCCTCAGGACCTCTGGTGCTGGGCACGTTTCAACCTTTCCACCTGCAGCAGTGACAGCTGTGGGATGCTGCCCAGTGCAGTTTTTCCCCCAAATGGAAAGCTAATGGCATATTTCTGGTTCCCTCCATGGAAAGGCATCCTCAGGCAGACGGCACAGAAAAGTTTAAACCCAGGTGGAGGCCAAAGGAAGTTCTAAGGAGCTGAAAGCCAAGGGAAGTATGGCAGAAACTGTGGGCAGCTACACAAGAGAGACTGAAACACTCTCTTGGAGTGGCATGACAAGAGGCCCTGCAATACTCCAGACCATACTGACACATGTTTTTCTAAACGTTCCCTTTGTATTGAACTGATTGGTTTTTCTGTTACAGGAGGGCTTCCAGGAGCACACTGTGAAACCCTATGGGTTATGCACCAGCGACAGCCCACCCCTCTCAGCACAGGGGGAGCTCAAAGCACTTTCCCTCAGCTCTGTGTCAGATAACTAACAGCAGAATAGAGTAACATACATTTTTACCAACCCCTTAAAACAAAAAAGGTCATTTTTCCCCTCCTGTTGAATGGGACTGACGCTATAGTTTTTTGATGCCAGCTAAAAGGCTAAACAAGAGCGTAAGAACTTACGAAGTATTTAAAAATACTGAAATACAATTATATAAGTGTCTAGCAAAATATGGGTCAGACTGTCCTGACTTGCCTCACTTTCAAGCCACCAGGACCACCTCCTCATGAGAAGCTGTATGGCTGTGTGCTATATTTTGCACCGTTCCTTTCTGGGAAGCAGTGAAGTAGGCTGCTATCATTACTCCAGGAAAAATCTGCCAGCATCCCCTGTGCTCTCAGAGGTCACGGCAGAGCTTTCATTATGGAACTAAGGCAGACTTTAGCTGGTCTGCGATTTCACAGCAAACTCATTATTCCCTGCGAGTTCCTTAAAAAGGCGATCAAACTTTCCGACTGAGTCAGGGAGCTGCTGTTGGCAAACACAGGGCTGATTCACTGAGCCGTGTGTCATGTGCACGCTGACAGCCTCCCAGCCCGACTGTCCCCGGGCGGCCTCTCCTGCCCGTTCAGCGGGAGATGCACAGCAGGACCTCGCCGTGCACTGACACCTCGCCACGCTGAGAGGCAGCACCGCTCGCTCCCGCTGCTGCGGCCATGCGTGACTCCCCACACCGGGCCTCCTCCCAAGCCCAGAGGATCAGGATTTACAGCAGAAGGCACAGCCCTGCTTTTCCCCAGTGCTCAGCCGTGAGAGCAAGGTTGGGGAACCACGGGCGGGAAGCCAGAGTGCGTAAAGTCTTGTTCTTACAAAACCAGACTGGTTTTGTAAGAAACATGGAGGAACCAGGTGGCTGGGGAATGATCAGGATGGTCAGCAATCCCAGGGGATGCAGCCATGCATTCACAGAGAATGGTGGATACCAACTGCTCCAGCTGGAAGGAAGGAGATGAGCTTCTCATGGGCACTTTCTCAAAACTGACACTGACAATATCTACACAGTCACTCAGTTCAAGGTTGAGAGAAATCAATTCAAATGTAGACTACTCCAATTAAGATGATGAAAAAGCATCTTTTAACCAAAAATGCCCATGTTTTAATTGTGTAATACAGTACATTACCAATTGATGGGAGCTTGGGAAGGCCCCAGGGCCAAGCACCAACACCAAGACAACAGGTAGGTTGTGTCTGAAGCGCAGCTGGGTTTCCCAAGACAGGTGTTTGCATTTAACCAGCTTTTTAGACCTTAAATCGTCTGCTAAAACTGAGTGACAGGTTTTCTTTGGTCCTTAACTCTTTAATCAAAAGTCCTCTGTAGAGCTCTGTGTGGGGGATGCATTCATTTATGAACAAAGCAGTTACATCAATGTAAACCGGGTGCTGGAGCATGGGCTGCCTGCTCTCCCTCTACTGAAGCTTGCTCACAAGCTTGAGTTACTCACAATGTGATTCATAGCAGGTAAAACATGTTATGCATTAATTTTTAATCAAGTTATTTCTTCACATAAATAAGCTGCTGTGACTAAACATTAGGGAAGCACTAAAAATGCAAAGCTGTAAAGAAAACTGCTGAGAATCATTATGATACTAGGCCAGACCTATACTATTTACCATTCTCCTTCACTTTAATCATTGCTTCTTTCTTTGCCTTACCTCTAAGCTAAAAGTCCTTGGGCAGAGGGACTGCCTCACTCTTTCATGTCTTGGCCTCTGGTTCCCTACTTCTCCACCTCAGATGCTTATTCCTATTGCTGGCACTAGTAATGAGCAGACCAGTGGCCAATCTCTTCCAGGAATTGAGCCACTTAAAAACAAATCATCAGTTCTGCTGGTTGTGTTTTCAGCTGAGTCCATCCCCTGACCAGGTTTGTTGTGCCCAGGAGGTGGAGGAATGGGCAAAGGAAAACCATCCCTGTCAGCAGCACAGCCCATTTATTCAGATTAAAGTGTCTGTGCAACAATGGCCCTAAAAGTGCCCAGCACTTGCTCAGAGCCTTCAAGCAGTGGAGGACATGCTGTAGATCGGCACCACTGTACAGGCAAGATTTTAAGAGCAACAACAGTAGTGACAGCTAGAAGCTTACAAGGGTAGTTTTGTGTGGCTCAAATGGACCCAGTACACCAAATTCATGTGAAGCTGCACTGAAAGGAGCTGCAAAGAATTTGGCCACAGTGGCCTCTGAGTAAAGTTTCCCTTCTTTCTCCCAGGAACCTGGCAGGGTGGTTTCAGCACGTTCAAGAATTCAGGGTGTGGAGTTCAAACCAGTACAGTCAGGTTCTCCAAAGCAGACTACTTCAAAAACTCAATTACTTATGCATATGCTGCCACAACAGTCTCTTGTCATGTGGATTTCTCTTAGGCCACTTAAGAGTACATTTTTGCAAATGTATCTCAAATCATTATGCTGGGATGGAGGATGCTCTGCGGTAATTACATGCATTACAGAAAAAAGTCAAAAGATCATAAATTCACTCAGTTACAAAGTGTGTGGGAAAAGGTACTGTCTCTGTATGAAAACAGTGTGATGGGTAATTTGCATTACAGTACCAGATCACTCAGAGCTCGCTGTCTGAATTCCTCAGTATAAAGTGCTCTGCCTCACTGCGTCAAGGTGACAAAACCAGAATCGCTTGACAAAACTATACACAGCATTTGTTCCATTATCAGTTACTACACCACCTTCTTTCTCTCACAACACATGATATTTTTGGTTGTTTGAATTACCTCTGTGAATACCACCATAATCTACTACCTCATTCGGCAGTTGCCATTTAGTTGATGGATTCAGCTTGGCCAAAAGAGGTTTTGTTTTATGCCCTTAGGCCAGAAAAGGATTTATGAATTTTGCTTTTCAAGGAACAAATGCTACACTTGTCTTCCAGCCAGGTAGTGCAACATAAAGACTGAAATATATTAGAAATTTTATTTTATACAGAGGTATGATACCTGACTTTTTAATTTATTTTTTTTTTTTTGTAATTTAAAAAGAAAATTAGTTGTAAAAAAGTGTTTTATCAGTGTTGCTAGCTGAATTAATTTAATCTCATGAGAGAAGCCTGTAGAATGTCTGACATTCAGAACTTAGCCCAAGCCCTCCCAGAGAGTAACACAGTTCAGTGGGGGAGCAGCACACATGCAGGAGGGGAAGGATTGCCTTTCCCCTTCTCATTCTGGTCATTTCCATTCACACAACCCTTTCCTCTGCACTTAAAAAAACCCAGACAAGTACATCACATATGGCTTGGTGTGCCACCACCTAGTGAAGACCCTAAAACATGTGCGGTGCCTTTGAACATGCACACGAGGCTAATGAAATCATTTAATCAACGGGGTTGCAAACAGGCTTAAAAGTTTGTATGCTTTGCCTGATTAGGACTAAGGGAATGGGCCCTTAAGGAAACCAGATGGAGATATGATTAGTTTTATTAAGTGTTGATCCAGCTGCTGCATTTATATTCCCCTTATTTATATGAACAATATTTGTCCAACTATCTGAATACAAAATAGGGAACTTCACTTGCTGTAGGCACCGTTGCTACCTAAGTCTGATTAAGATGGAAGTAAAAATTCAGTCATAATAATGAAGCAGCACTGGCTGGCTGGACCAGATGATATCTCCTGTTTGTTGGTGAATTAAATAGCATTTGTTATCAGTAGTGTCACTGCAGAAATCTGTATAATCAGCACACACAGTAGGAAAAACAAAAGTATTTTCTTTTTCTATTGCTAAGTACCAGAGATACTGACCTTGTAATACAGAGGACTACAACACAGATGATAGCAATCTGGATGGTTCCAATCACAGCTGCTATTAAGACATACTGAAATCGTACTGGACCTGGAACCACATATAAAACGCTGTAGTCCTTTTTTTCACAGTGTTGTCCAGTATAGCCGGCATCACATCTGAAAAAAAAATTATTTTTTTCTAGTTATACCTGCTGCTTTCAAAGAATGCTGGAAAAATTATACCTGAAAAAAAAAATAAATCAGTGGCCTAAGCATAAGCTTATGTGCTTTTTTGCAGGATGGACTCCCACAGAGAGAGTCTAGTGCCTGCTCAGCCTCTCATAGGGAAGACTTCAGGTCCTCAGTGTCACAAAGGTCTACAAGAGTGAACAACACCACAGAGTGCCAGGAGGTGCCCAGGGGACTAAGTCATAACTGGCATCAAGTGGAACTACTTGCACATTGTAATGAGAACCCATTTAGTTCCTTGCACAACATATTTCAGATTTCTCCCTTTCTTTGGGGAGGTGGGGGAGGGTGAAAAGCCATCTAGTTGTGGCTCCTTATGCAGATTACCCCTAAGGAGGTGATAAGCAATCATCCAAGCTCCATATGAAATGTGATTAGATGTTCCTGAAAGTGGATACATCATTTACATTTCGTCTGGTTGCTATAAAAAAACCCCTCTGTTGATGCTGCAACCATCCACCCCGATGCCGCCTGCTGCGCTGCTCACCAGTTCCCATCCTGCAGCCTGACATCTCCACTCTGCTCTGTGATTTTGGGGGCAAACAGTGTTTTTCTAATTTTAGCTCTTGCCCTGTTTCCCCTAAAAAGACCAAGCAAGAAGATGCAAAAATCCAGGTCAATGGCAGCAGCAATGGTAAGGGACTGAGACAGATGGCTTGGGCTCCTCTCAGATCTCTCAGTGGAGCGCTAACCCTGATGGGTTAAGCCTTGAGCTTCCACTCTTTTCCTCTCCTGCATTCCCACAGCTCCCAGCACCTTGAGGAAAGGACATTTTCCAGCTGAATGGAGCACCTAAAATGCAGCAGCTGCAAAGAGTGAAATGTGCCCTGGCTGTTTGTGAGAGCTGGGAGAAGCTGGCTTGAAAATCTGCCCTGGGGAGAAAGTCTGGTCTGTATCTCTGCTCTCCCAGTCCAGTGTCTCAGGAAAATGGTGCTCCATGCAAAACAGTGCTTTTCATGCCACCAGGACACTGGTTGGACTTCAGAAGTAGTATCTGCACCTCTCCAGGGAGGCATTCACTGCAGAAGCACGTGTTTTCACTGTACTCCTCCTCCCTGCCCTAAACTCCTCCAAAATCACCTCCCACATGAAGCAGCCACCTTTGCCCCAGACAGCTGCCTCATGAGCATCACTCCTGCCACAGCAGGGACATATCCCTGGTGGCACTCCTCTCCTCCTTCAGGCTGAGGAGGCCACCTAGCAATGGCCCGAGTGCTTTGTGAAGGGCTTTTAAAAACATATCTAAATATAACTGAAGGCTACTGGATGGTTTCACAGTCAATTAACATTGTGCATAACTCAATATACTTTTGCCACATACAATAGGGTCTTGGTTGAATAATTTAAGTCTAGTGGATTTTGTAGCACAAAGGGCCATGGTTGCCAGTATTTTCCATACATTAAGTGTTTCTGTGAATCAATATTTCCATGTGTGTAGCTTTCCCTCCTTGGTAGAAGGATTACCTGCAAGACGGTTCCAGCATGTTCGTGGAGTGCTCACACTTGCCATGCATGCAGAAGCCATTGTAATGCTCTGGACAAGGGATGTAGATCCCTCTTGCACTTTCTTCCAGTTTATTTGCATTCTCTGTGAACACAGGTGAAGGGAACATTAACCTGACAATGTAGGATAAGGTGAAATGGTGGGAAGAACTATTAAAGAAAGGAAAATCAGAAGAACAATATGTGAAAGATGCTGTTCATGGGAAGCAAGAGCAAGGGGTTTGCACCTTCAAACAAGTTGGCTAATGCAAAGCTTTGCAAGGGTTTCTCTTGTTCTTTTCTAATTCCTGTCAAGTTACAGCAAATGAGACAAGAGAAAAAATAATCTGACTACTCCAAAACTGATGACAGAATAGCACATGAAAAATACCTGATCATTTCTGTTGTCCTTTATGGAGTGTCTCCTTAAACCCAGGCAAGCTTAGGAGAGAGACTCTGGACATTTGCATGTCATATACCATTACAGTATATTTGGTCATTCAGTAGAACATATGCAGAAAGATAATTTTATGGCTGAAGTAGAGTGGGAGTCCAGAGCTGAACTTTATCATCAGTCTGCACAGCGGTGCCCCAGAGTTCACTGGCCTCCTCCACATCCCTCATCACCCAGTACCCTTAAACTAGTTTGACATTCTGAGCCTACTTCTGCAGCACTTAAATAGTCACCGACACTACAAATCCTGGAAAATCCCTCCCCGTAGCCAGGAAAATGGAGGCTTCATTTAGTTTTGAAACAGATGTGTGCTCAACATAGGCTTCACAGGCTGAAACACGGAGTGTTACTTGCCATAAACTCACATGATTTTTTTAGGCCATCGAGGTATTAATTAATCTGAGTAATTTCGGCAAATTCTTCCAAATTTAACCAATACTTATGATATCTCAAATGATAAAAATCCTTTTTCTGTGGTAGTATCATCTACTCATGATTAATTAAAAACAGAAGAAAGAAATCTCACAATAAATGTCTAAGGAAATGTAGATTGCACACAAATAAGTTGAAGCAGTTATATCTTCCAAAGAAAGTCCCCAAGTGTTATGAAACAATTGCAATTTGTGTTCTGCCTCTGAGCCAGGCGTGCCGGCAGCAGGCATGCTTAGGTATTATCCCACCTCTGGGAAAAGTGTCTGCAGCAGATCCAAGATTCAGATTTTCGTAATGAATTTCTTTTCTGTTGCAGCTGTCCAAGGAGAGTTGTAAGAGTCTCTAACCATTTGCACTAATAAAGTTGGTTATATTGTCCTTATGTGAAAACAGGCAAGGACCAGCTCCTGGCAAACGAGGATGACGGGCAACCTTTACATGCCTGTAGACAGCATTAGCTTCTCTTTCATCATTAGGATTTTCAGGACCTCTGCACTATGGACCATCATTGCATCTTTTCAAATGCACGTATGTTGAACGCAAACCCATCTGCCTCTCCAGGTTCCCTGCTTACTTTGGGATACCTGTATGAGGTTGTTAATGACCAGACAGTGCAGGAGCATCACAGACAGTGAGGATTCCTGGGCTTGGGGCTGACAACTGTCTCTGGGACGGCACAGGCAGGATGGGCTGACAGGAGGCATGTTGTTATAGCCATGGTACAACCTCTTTTGAGAGCTTGCCCAGGAATTTCTGCTACTGGAGAAAGGTGGGAAGAGGAGGTCCACTTGGTCTGGTGCTAAATATTTTTGGCTACCGATCGCCCTCCAGGTGAGACACTGGCTATCAGCATGTGAAATATATACACAGTTACCATCCCAGCAGGACTTCATGCATGTTCCTTTTTCCTCCTGGAAATCCTCCTAGACAGGAAAAATGTGTGTGATCTGTGTCATTGGACTTGCCCATTGCACACATGTAGATGCCAATGTGCTTGGGACTTGTGGGATTCCATACCCATGATCACCTACACACCATGCCTGGTGGTTTCTGGGTGTGCTGGACCTCTGCTATGGCCCACATTCAAATCTATTCCTGCCCAGAAAACTGCAGCAAGAAATGTGGGATCCTTATTAATACACATTTTTTTTCGGTTGTGGAAAATATAATGCCATTTCCTTCATATATTCCATTACCAAGAGGAAGTTTGCTTCCTTTCTGAAGAACAGAAGATGGTCACGTGTGTGTGTGTGTGTGTGTGTGTGTGTATCTCTGATCCTTCCTTCTCAGTTACTGAGGTATCTCTGTGATGTGTGTGCACCACCACCACACAATGCAAGAATCCCTCCTCTCTCAGATGAGCCAGCAGTGTTTTAAAATGGTATGAAACCATTTGGTTTAATTTTTTTTTAAAAGGCATACTTCAACATGGAGGGAAATTGTTACTTTCAGGGCAGACTAATCTGCTAGGACTTGAAAGGGGGACCAGGACTTGCAGATGCTCTCACTGTGTGTAGGCAGTAGGACTGGTAAAAAGAGGAATGAGCTTTTCCTCTTCTGGCAATCATGTGGGTAGAAACTGTGTTCTCTTTAAAAAAGATCTCTAGCACACTTTTAAAGTAAATCTAAGATCCTGCTGAACTTGTAATTATACCTCTAAGCACAATATTATGAAGGAAAATGCTTTAGTGAATCAAAAATGAGATGGTCAAAGGTTTGCTAGCATTTATAGGATAAACACTTCATGCAGGAACACTTGCCACCTGGCTTGGAAGAGATCACAAAACTTAGAGACACATTTTTTGTAGTTTCTCCTTTTGACTGATGACTCCTCTCAAAGAGTTAGGAATCTAACATAAAGGCAAGGGGGGAGAAAATTCATATTTAGTTTGATCTGCCATTTTGGTTATTTGAAATACAGATCACAATAAAAGCATTATTTAGTTCAGACTAAGTTGTTCCCCTCTTCCAGTACATTTTGAACACACACAAAATACTTCCCTGCCTCAAAACAGGTTATTTTTCTCATTACAAAAACCATCTTCTCAGATTCAATATAGAGACCCGAATACCAAGACATGTTTTAAAAGTCTCTTCATATTAAAACCGACTACTCTCATTTCTGAAGGATCTGAGCACTCTTCAGTAATACAGCTGCTGATATGATACTAACTCTTATGAATGCATCACCATGAAACAAGGACTACAAATCAATCCTAAAAAGAGAGGATATAAATAAAAAACATATCGAAGTTATAAAGCAAGTAAGAACTGTACATATCTTAAAAAATTAACACTAAATTAAATAAATTAAGATTTCCACCCTTATTGTAATTCTGGATTATTTATAAATTCAGTACTGGATGCAATTTGCACTAATCAGTTTACAGTGTCACTAAACTAAGGAGCCACTGCGACCCGGGTTCGATTCCCGGCCCCCTGGGCAGGTGGAGCTCGTCAGCCTTGGTAGGCAATCCACCTAAGAGAAGGTCACTCTAAAACAAACCTACATCCTGAGGACCTCACTGCCGCTGTCCAAGCTTTGCTCGGCCCCGGCAGATGAACCTCAGGACTAAAGGGTGGGCTCAGTTCAGCGCACGCTGTGTCTCACCTAAAAAATCCACTGCGCAGGCTGGAAGGGTTAATGACCTTTCCCAAAATCTTCGCTCGCGAAGACTGGCCATTAAACTAAGGAGCCCCTCTACCACACCAACCTTACACCTACAGAGAGCAAAGCCTAAATACAAAGTTACCCACTTTTTTCCAAGCACAGCAGATCAGTATGCATAAAGGAATCACACAGACCAAATTCAAAGTTAGTTAGGTTTCAGTAATGTTAAATTCAGAGCTCCTCTTCAAAGATTAGACTTGCTGCATTGTTATTGGCAACAATGTGGCAAGGTTTTATTTGCACCAAAAGGACAGATTTGTACCTTTTTTGTGATGGATAGGACTCAGGGTAGAAGCTAGTTGTAAAGACTTAAGATAAAAATTGGGCTGACTGGGTCAGTCTCTCCTATCTCTGGACAAAAGAAATTCCTGTCATGTTTCTCAAAATGTTTCTCATTTTTATTTCAAAAAAGAAATACACTCTCACCCTCCAGATCAATTGTATTCATAAATCTTTTTCTTGAAGCACTTTTCAGAATGAAAACACCAGTGTTGATGAAGCCAGCACCTTTTGCATTTCTGCAACATTTTTTGCATCTTCAGCCTAACCTGACATTTCATATTGTTCACATCTTTTGTTAGTGCCAGCACATGACATGATAGCCTATCATATAAGACACATTAGTCAAAACAGATTATTTTTAAATGCTTTGAGGCCAGATGCTACTTTGTGTAGCCTGAAACAGCTTATCATCATCTTGCTTACTGGAAGAGCCTCCCAGTTGAACGCTTGCTCTCCAACCTCTCCATGGATGGCAGGCAGATGCTGAGATGATGAGCTGTTTTGCTGGGGTAAACTGGATCCTAAAAAGTTATGGGGTGTGACTGACCACCCACTCAGTGATCTTGCTTTTCCTGATGGATCATCTTCTGAAGTGTTAAATAAATTATTTAAAACTATCTTGTCTAAATTCCTTAATATCTGTGGCTGTTTCTGCCTTCCACTAAGAAGGAGTGGAAGAATTATTTCAAATATATTTTGTATTATTTTTATTTGAATTTCTGGTTTAGCTATATGACTTTCCTTCAGCCTTTGGAAGCTGAACATACACCATTAGGATTCTCAGGTAAATATTCCAGTGAAAGCTGAAATTCAAAATCTGAAACAGTCTGCCTGCAAATGATGAAAACAAGGCAGCCAAACTCTTCTCTGGGAAGCCTTCACCAGTTCCCCAGCTCCCATCTGAGTGTGGATCTTCTGTTACACAACCCAACATGTGGAGCAGTGCCAGTGACAAACGAATAAATCCATTAGTGTCCTTGATGAGGATTACATGAAGTACTGTCTAGAGTGCCCAGAAAATTCTTTCCAGACATAAGTTCCTAGAATCCACTTTGGAGAAATTAAAATAAAAATCTAGGCAAAAATAGGATTCTTATATCCAAAAATTGACTGCCAGGCACTTAACAATTTGTTCTGCAGGCCTGATAACTCTGTCATTCTTCATGTTTGAATCAGTGAGACTTTCTAGGTGATTTCAAGCAAGGAAAGCAGAGGGCCACAGCCTATAAATTCTTACACTAGCATTTTGGCTGATGCACAGCAGGTAATGTTGGAGCTTTGGAAATAATAACTATTAGGCTATGCCCATATGAGAAAATATTGGCTCGTGTACAGTGTTAATATCTACTGTACAGTCATCACTGGACCAAGGGAAGTCTTCAAAATACATATATACACATATATTTCATCAAATAAGGGATAAGACAGTGAATGATGTGCAGCAGAAGCTATTTTGACACCTATCTCATTGGCAAAAGTGGTTAAGGAGAATTGACTTACATAATAATTTAATCTTTTAATACCTCTGAGGTCAGTCAAATTTGCAGACGAAAGCTCTTGCTGATATTGAAGTAATGACTCCTTCCACATCACATTATCAGAGGACTTATGAAGGGGGAAAGGGATTCTTGAGTCAAATCTGTGTCTTTAACCTTCTCAACCCCTTTTGGAAGCATATTCCCCCCCCCCCCCCCTTTACCTCCTTGTCAGCTCTCCCAAGGTAGGCCACAGAGCATAGCATTGGGACCTTACTTAACAAACAAAGCCCTTCTGCTCTGCATGATAGAGACTTGCTGTGCAATTCATATTTGAAATCAAAATAAAGGTCCAGAGAGTACCAACCTGTGGAGCAAAGGTAAGGGATGCCCTGAGTTTTGTGGAAGAGCTTCAGTGATTGACTAGGGGTGGGGATCTGAATCTTGTGAATGAGTCTAGGGACAGTTCATGTTACTCATCTGCAGTCTTCACACAGAGTCAGAACTGCTGCTCTTTTGGCGTAAAAAGCAGCTTCCTCAGCTCAGGAATGTCTGCAGGAATGGTTCAAGGGTCCCTCTGCAGAGTCAGGAGGAGGGTGTAATGGTGCTGCTCCCTCTGAAAGTGCAGAATTGCTTTAGCAGGTTTGCTGGTAGTTCCCCTCCTCTCTAACAGCATCCAACAGGAATTGAGGTCCCACAGCAACTTAGGGATAAAGTCCTTAAGGAGGCTTCCTAGTCACTTGTAATGAAGAACCACCATGATAAATCCCAGCTCAGATCCAGCTCTGGTCTTTCTCTGAGAGAAAAGAGATTTCTCCTCAGTCTTTGCTCAACAGCTCCAGGCACCCTGTCTTTGACAAATCTGCCAGCAGCCACCCTGCTGTGCACCAGCACAGCCACACCACACCGTTAACAGCTGCTCAGAGCCGGCCTATTAATTATCTTAATGTTCCCTTCTTTTAAAACCTTGCTTTTACAAATATAGAGCATCTCTCTACAGTGAAGAAAATGTGTGCAAGCAACT
>NW_026990928.1:0-33104 GCF_036250125.1 Pseudopipra pipra
TAGCTCCCCTGCAGAAAAGGAAATGATAGTCTATAAAGTGAGAACTCGATGGGAAAAATCTATTAAAGTGAGGGAGCTTTAAGGAGACCTTTGGTGTTAACTGAAACCTTTTGGAAAGAAGCCACAAAACTCGGAGCAGATTTTTAACCCTCCAGCTGCCGCCGTGCCAGAAAGGGCATCCCCGGCGAGACCCAGCAGGGGGCGAACCGGGAAAGGAGGATGATCCGGGCGGGAATGCGGCGGGAGCACCGGGAATGCGGCGGGAGAGTCGGGGATGCGGCGGGAGAGTTCAGGCTCAGCCGAGAAGTTCTCAGCAGAGTTGCAGAGTATCCAGCAGTGCGGGTGGTGATGGTGGGAGTCAGTACTCCAGAGACAGACTCATCCTGCAACACTTTGAACTCATTTTCCCCCCGCCTGGAATTATCACTCAGCTTTTTTGTACATTTAGAACCCTTGGAGTGGCATCCTGAGCCCGGGACAGCACAGAAGATGAACTTGATGGACCCGGGAGTGCATTATGAAGGAATGGGTTTTCTGGCACTCAAATTCAAAATATACACCCAACCAAATTTGGGGGAAAAATTTAATCAATTTTTCATAGAATTCTTTTTTTTTTCGGTCTGAAAATCAGCTTTCTGCTGTCTTTAGACAGTTGTGATTAATTGTTAAGACCAGAAGACAAAAGGGAGACTCTCTACCTTGCCTCTTCTGACATATCAGAGTAATTTCCTGAGAAGCTAAACAGGGATCCAACAGTCATGGGGACATAATTAAATTACAACAAAATGAGAAAAAGCATTTTGAAAGAAATTATTAATGCAGACCTCCTGAAAATCAGATAACATAGAATATGCTATGCATTAAATTCCAGGTAGGATTAATTTGGTTCAATTACTTTGTAAAATATTTTTTGAAAATGCTAGGTCATCTGCCATCCACATTCATTACATAAAAATTAAGAGAAATTCAGTGATGTAAAATAAGTCTAGTATCTAGGAAGATTAGTTATCCAGAGCTAGATCTTGATCAATCAATATAGACTTCATTCTTGCACATGAATCACAGTTGAGAAGCAAAGAACAGCCGTGTAGAAATAGAAGCATGAGTCAAATGTGTTTCCACATTTTCAATTTGAAAAGTATTGGAAGTAATACAGCAAATCTGCCCCCTGGGACACTTAGCCCCTTTTGCTTTTATCTTCACTTGCTACCTCTGACTTTTATTACATGTAAGCAGGAAAGGGATGGGGGGAGAAAGCTTGTGAACACTGGGAGACTGTGCGGAAAACGTGGAACTTCTGCTCTTTTTAAAAGGGGTAATAAAAATTCATGGAATTACAGTTTGAGGAAACGTGTTTTCTAAAGAACCTGCCTTGGGACTGGAAGGTCATAGAGCTGCAGGACCTGAGATATTTCTTCCTGTAGTAATCATGTTAAAAATTCAGATTCTGGAAGTCTGAAAAGAGGATCCTACTTTATCAGAATTTTACTTTGTTTTCTTTAAAAGCTGTTTAGTCCTGGTGTTTGGCCAACACTTGGAGAACTTGGTGCTTAGTGAGGAGAAGAAGTGACTCATCCATTTGGAGCACTGGACATTTTCTGAATGGAGCCCTTGCTGGGGTGGGGCTCATGATGCTGTGCCAGACAAATTGGTGTATGTCATACTGAAAACTTAAAGACAGACAGACATAATACGTGTTAGATACGAAATTAATTTTAAATTCACTTTTTAAAAGCCATTTCAAGTCACATAGTTGTGCCTCACAGAATAGTCCACTCTCTGTTCTCAAGAAGTAAGTAGTGTCTTCTTTTCCTGACTGTAGATATATTTATACGGCCCAACTAACCCCACTTGTCCTTTCATGTTTCAGTACCTTACATGCCACTGGCCCAGATGTGCTGCCCTCCCTGGAGATGGGAGCTCTGCACACTCTGTAGTGCAGGGATGATGAGGTTCCTGAGCAGTAGATGCAGAGAAACAGCCTCAAAGGGCACATCCTGCACTCCTGCACCTCTCCCTGCCCAGCAGATCCCATTCCCCCTGCTGTATGTATCTCCTGTGTAGAGGGCAGCAACAGTGCAAAAATCCTCAGCTCTGAACTCAATTGAAATTAAAATTGGAAACTGAAGTTTCACAGCAGCCCAAAATTAAAAACAATAATACAGATTTTTGAAATAAGCCTTTATTTTTCCTCATAATAATTGTCAGTGTTAGAGCATTTCAGGACTTGTTCACAAGTAAAAAAACAACCAATAATTTCCCAGCCAACTCTGACAATGTTTTAAAGCACCTACCAATTCCACTTGTCAGAGTTTTCAGTGTAAATTCGTGGTAATGTATTGGCCAGATACTTCTTAGGGAACTTTGCTGCCTGTTCAGGTTATCGCAGCACTTTTCTCCTGTTCAGAGCACTTCCTTTTACTATAAGAGGCTGCAATGGCCCCTTCTGAAAGCTGCTGAGGTGCTGGGGCACAGGGCCTGGCAAAGCTGTGTGTGGAACATCAGTGACACAGCAGAGCACTGCCTTGCTTGGAACTTTCACTCCACTGATCCTTTTCAATCCCTGTCCTGTCCCACCTCGGGTGCAGCACAGGGTGTACCAGTGAAGATGCTGCTTGGTCTGTCAGTAGGGATGGAAAGGAATTGTTGGGACTATTATTCAGTCCTTTTTTGCATTCCTCCTGCCATCTGTACTCACCCCAGCTCATCTCCCCCTCCTTCCAGTGATGGAACTTTGGGCTCTGTTAGTGAAGGTGTCTCATGCAGCAAACCCCGTGTGTAGCAGAACCTCACAAGCAAAGACAACCCCCCGTGGCTCCTCTTGTTTACTCCAGCGAAGAATGGAGTGATTAAAGAGGCCAGAACATACCTTTTCTCCCCAGGATACACAGGAGGAGCACAGCTGAGTAAATATCCTGTGTTATTGCAGTCTGCTTGCTCGGGAGTTAAACTGCAGGTAGCAAAGAGCTCTGCCAAATGCAGTGATTGCCACACTCCAGCCACTGACAGTCTCACAGAGGAGAGCCAGTCAGAAAGATTTATAAGGACAAAGGTACATTCCTAGTGTTTCCTGGGCTGGAACTGGAGCTCTCTGGGCTTCCACTGAGGATAGGGGGTGACTCAGTCCAATATTCTTCTGCTCTTTCATCATGTGCCTTCAGATGAAGGCTCTGAGGTAGAGCAGAGATGATTCTGTGTAGGCTGGTTTTTGCATTGTCAGTCATCCCCGCATTTATACAGCATTTTGCACCTCCCCTGTATTGGTTATTCTTTTCCCTAAGAAGCTTTATATGTTTTGGGCTCATATCCCTGCAGAATAGTGTGCAAAAATGCTCTTAGGGAACAGGAAGGTGAAGGGTTGATACACTGTCACTTATCTGGCAAGTGAAGGTGTGTGTGAGCAAGATTGTGTTCAACAAGAAGCACAGGAACCCATGGAGAGCTTTTATAACCACCACTCCTGGGACTGCAACAATTTTTCTTTCTCCCCTTTCCTTCCTCTGCCTATTTTGATAGAGATTAGCAGAATAGAAATGATTTTTCTGCTAAAAAAAAATAAATTTATATTTGGACAAAATTTTCACATGAAAGGAGTTCCATGCTAATGAAATCCTTCTATTTTATAGCTTGTTTTGCTTCATTTGCACATCTGTCTTTTGCTTTCCCTATTAAACTGTCTTTGTCTCAACCCATGAGATTTTTCACTTTTACCCTTTGGATTCTCTTGCTGTCACACAGGGAGGGGGGAAGTGAGCAAGTGGCTGTGTGGGGCTGAGTTGCTGGCTGGGGTTGAGCCACGACAAATGGAGACTAAAAAATTAAACCAAAGCCATGAAAAAGGAACAAACCCAAGTCTTCAGGATGTGTGCAGTCCTTAGGTCTCAGTAATAACACACCATCAGGACACGACTGCTTCCTTTCTGGTCTTTTAGGGAAGCAGCACACACAAGGCTGATTTCCAATGGTTGCAGACTCCATATATCATATATTTCCAGACATTTACAGAATGCATTAAGGTTAAAACTGACAGTAATGTCTGGAGGAATCTTGAGCAGCAGATGGAGTAGTTTGAACAGCATCCCTGTCTTTTCACAGAACGTGATCATTGTTGGTCTCTCATTTACCATTTTTCCTGTGACACAACAAGGGACAACCCTTTGTAGTTGCTGTAGCAGCAGTGCTGGTGTATTTCCTGAAATAAGACATTTTCAGGATTAATTGTAAGACTCTGACTCCTCTACAAGCTTGTTGAAGTACCTCTTGGTATCGGAGGGCAAAAGCAAAGGCCCGGAGTTTGTGATCAGCTACTGGTTTCACTGGGCACATGAATGGCTGCATCTTGTGTGATCAAAAACAGGGCATGATGTTACCAAGAATGGAGAAGCAGAGTCTTAATTAGGGAAGAAAAAAAACCCCTGTGATTTTTTTCCAAAGAAAGTCGGTATTGAATGATTTTATTTTCATATTCTGTTTAACTGCTGAAGTGTCATAAAGTGCCTTGGGCTTGATAATAGAGTAACTCTTCTGTAATCCTTTTCTAAAGCCCACAGAGAAAAGAAAGATGTTGATTTAAGATGTCCTGCAAAAGGCATGGGAGAACCTGCTGAAGGCTCCTGCTGTTCAGGGTCATGGGCTAAACTGCACAGCCCTCTGACTTGGGACCAGACTCAGGGTTCTTGATTGATGGAAAAACATTTGCAACTGTTATTCAGTGAGCCTCACTTGCTAACGTGAGCTGTCTGAGTGAACACAGAGACACTGGAACTGGGACAAATCCCAGCTTCCTCTGAAATTTTCAAACTTTTTTTCCTTCCTTTCAGATTCCAGACAGATGAGATTTTCTTGGCATAGACCAATTCCATCTCTCCTCTGAAGGACGATAAATCAGGAGTTGAAAGTTAACTGACTGACTGTGGGAAGAGAAGGTACCTGGCTTTGTGATCAGATACAGCCTCATCTGCTCACTCTGCCTTCTCCCTTGGGTCTTGCCTCTGCTACTTCTCATTTTCTGTAAAATCCCAATTTTAATTCGATTCCAAAGGTTGCTGAGTCCAGTTGATATCGTTGTTCATATGATAGTGTAAAGAGTAAGTACATTCCTCAGGTCATAAATCATCTCAACCTGACCCCAATTAACTACAGACCCTGGATTTAATTTCTGTCAGTGCTCACCAGCCATAACAAATTAGGTCATTCTGTGTCAGTGAGACATTGGAGCAGACACTGGGAACGTCACAGGGGACTCTGATCCAGTCAGGGTGCAGGAAGAGCAAAGGAGATGGAATGGATATCTTCCTATTGCTTCCTAAATAGGAGTCATGGGACATGTGTCAGCACAGGCAAAGGATTTTCATAAGGATACAGGAAAACTCTGTATCTGTAGGTTTTATTCAGGTTTTGCTCACATAGAGAGCGAGGCAGTCTTTGACACCTGTGGCTGCCTACCTTGCCTAAAATGATTTAGCTGTACCTGTCCAAGCCCTTGTGCAAAAATCCAGCACCCAGTCAAACACATCATGAGCTCAGGTGTACATTATGGGCACCTGAACTGCCTTTCCTTGCTGAAGACTCCTTCATTTTTATGTGGCACATTGCAAAGACTGCGTGGGGCCTGTAAAAGAGACTGTGCCTCTGGCATTTTTGGCAAATGGATCTGTTTGGTCAATAGATCTCTCAGGTTTGAGAGGTTCTTCTGAACTAGTACAGTGTCATTAAGAAGGATTCACCATTCTGTGGAATAAGAATTTTTGAGCTCAATGAGATGCCAGAAGTCAACAAGGTGTGGAAAGAGTGTTGAATCCATAATTCCAGAGGCTGAGATTTATACCTTGGATTTAAACAGGAAAATCTGAATGACTCTTTCCTATAATTTACTGCTTTCACTATGTTGTTTTACCAATAACGTTTATCTTGTTCATTTCATGTTATCATAAAAGTGCAATAACAGGACAATAACGGTGAATAATCAGAAATTCCATCCCTAAGGAAGGCCAGTGAGATCAGAAATTAATTAATTCTTTTGTTTCCAATAAAAACTGCCTGCCTTTAACCCTGTTGTATACCATTGACTGCTTCTCAGTTGAGTAATGTAGTTTTTATTTGTGAAACCTCATACCCTTAAATGCAATGAGCTCATCCTTTTTCTTGGCATCGCCTCGTCTTGATCCTGGCAGAGACACAATGAAATCACAGCAGAGAGGAGACTGTAAAAAGAGAGATCATTTTTTCTCCTAAAAATAATAGCAGTCAAGTTGGCCCTGGCAACTGTGAAGGAAAGTGAAAATTCAAGCCCAATTTCGTGCTGGGAGTTATGCACAGATTACAAATTCAACATTGCTACCCTTGCATTGTTTTCCAAAGTGTGAGTTTGGGTGGTTTTGCATTAAGTTTCTTTCTCTTATGGATTTCTTGGACTTTATAAACAACCCTGCCAGGACTGGGAGGCTTGTTCTTCCAGAAATCTCGCAAAGGGACAAGAAGAATTTAATTATTGCAGTAGAATGACTTTTTTTTCATGCTTATTTATTTAATGTTTGAATAGTTGGAAATGTCTTCTCAGTGTGTGAATTAAAGGCTTCCTGTCTAGAGTGTGCAAAGGACTCTGAGCATTCACAGGATATAAAACAGATTCATAATGGAACCCAACAGTATAAACATGTCCTCAGTGCAGACAGAACCCTTATATCTTGTAATGTGAAACACACCCCAGTTGTGTCTGTGTTCTCTTCTGCAAATAAACAAGTGAGAGATGTGCCTGAAATGTTTCCCTGGGACAGAAAACTTCTCATCTCGTTATTTCATTCTCTTTTTAACACATTTATTTTTTTATTGGGATACTTTGAGGAAATTTAATATAACTTTGCTATAACTCAGTCCAGCTAAATTTAGGCCACTTGAAGACAGCAACTAGCCTGACCCAAATCCATGCTGCTAGTCCTTTTAAATAAGAGGTTTTATTTTATAATTTGTGCCATTTTCTAGGTATAATCATAGAGTATTGGATGTATGGACACTTGGATGAAGATTAGGTTCTTGAGCTACACTTTTCCCCAGAATCTCCTTTTCAATTAACTTCAGACAGAAAAAAATTGTGCATACCTATTATGGAGAATGATACTTCTTTTCCCTGGAAAATAACTTCCTGGCCAGATTTGTTAGATCCCCTGATACTGAGACCAGAGGTCTGTCCTTCTCAGCTGAGAAAAGTGGATGGAGCAATTAAATCAGATCTGATAGAGTTTTTCTTTTTCTGTGTTGGAAACTGTGCACAGATTCTCAACAGTTACATCACTTTTTCTGATCATTTCTCATGAGAGAAATATAGAATGAAGAGGATTGAAATATACAGAAAAGGGTCAAAATATAGAAATATAGAATTAAAAGTAGATGAAGGTATAAAACTGGATGTTTGAGGTGAGTATTGAAAGGAACAACCCTTTTTCTGGTGTCTTTCCAATGATTGACTTTGCTGTAGCACTGTTGGACTAACCCTTACCTGGTGATATATTCCCAAGCATAGGAAATACTCCACATGTGGCATTCTGGGGGACAGATTAGCATGGGGTATGAGTGTGGGGCTGAATTAGAAATCAAAGGCTCTAAGAAAATGTCAATTCACATCTGTTTCCTGCTCCGGAGCCAGGGGTACAGAGCATGATTGAGGGAGGTTTGAAAAAATGTTTTCTTCTTTAAAAAGGAAAGAGAGAAACATGACTCAACCCTCCATGGTATGAAGTCACCATCCTCTCTGTTATTCACTCCCATTATCTTTTTGCAATCTGTTCCCAAAGGAGCTTCCAGACAACCAGATGCTTATCCCTGCCTAAGAGTTATTTAAAAAAGAATAATAAAAAAAATAAAATAACAATTACGGTACAGAGGAAGGGAACAGCGGTGTAAAAGTCTGGTGCTGCATGAAAATCCTTCCTTCACGTAGAAAGTAAAACAATGTGGCCTTGTGTGTGTGGGGAGGGTGGGGAGAGGCTCTGCAGCACCTGCCTGTGTCTGGCACTGCAGTGGGAACTGCCCGGTCATAACTCACAAATACGGCCTGAAAGGTGATAGCCCGAGGCTGGGATTGTTTTACAGCCACACCGGGCAAGTTCCAGTCAGACAAAAGCTGGAATCACTGGAAGAAAGTGGATTTCCTGTCTATCTGCCTGGAGGACCTGCCTGGATCCAGCACTCAGAGCCCAGTAACTAATGCAGATGTGTTTCTTGAACTGGCTGCTCCCTTTCCTCGAGGGTAAGGAATTACACAAAATGTGAGATAGTAGCTGATGAAACCTAATATGAGCACTGCTGGAGGTGGGGGAAGAAAATGGGGTAATTGAAAAATTGTGTGTCTGTTCTGTAAAATACCCTGATTTGTTGTGTGTGCTTGTTTCCACACGTAGGAAATTCCATAGGAAGTGGGATTTATAAGCTTTGCTCATGTAGGATAAGTCCCAGTAAAAATCTCTGGCTGTGAAGTGTTTGCTGAAAGGGCTCTCTTATTTTTCCAGGCAGTGTGAACTGGAGGGTTTGGTTCCTTAGTCACAACATGTCTGTGAAATTTTTTACCGTGAGGGTGATGAGACCCTGGCACGGGTTACCCAGAAAAACCGTGGATACTCCATCCCTGAAAGTGTTCAAGGCCAGGTTGGACTGGCACGAGTTATCTTTAAGTTTTCTGAGTAGCTCCATTGACTGGAAAAATCACTATCTTAAATCTGCAGGATGCTGTGGAGAAACTGAGGACTAACGACAGAGGAGTCATGGGATCCAGAAACTGCAAAACAACTCAGGGCCTCTGCTACACTGGCATCTGGCTGGATAAATAAAAAGTCCATGAAATCTATGAGTCTGAGGAAAGTGCCTCTCTTTCTCTGCTTAGAAGAGGCAGCACAGATATAAAGGGCTACAGCCTGTTTTTTTGTGTTTATACAGATATCCCCATCCCCTGGGGGCTGTTTGCACTGGCTCTGTATGGGCAGCAAGTCTTGCTGCTCTGCCTGGGTGTGCCTCCTGGGGAAAACCTGCCAGAGCTCTCTGCTGGGGTGGGGTGATGGTGTGCTCAGATTATTTATTGAGGATCAGGCCTGGGGAGCACTGCCAAACATCCCGAGGTAGAGTTTCCCTCCCTTCTGTGAGGAGGATGCAGCCTGATGTGGATTTCGGAGAAAAATAATTGCAGGTCAGAGATTTTGCTCCCAGACGACAGGTTTTTGCCTGAAAGATTCTTGGCACCAGAGGTTCAGAGGTCAAATGCTTTGATGTCAGGAGTGAAATGTTCCTTCTCAAAACACTAAAGCCTTAGAGTAAGCAGATGGTTTCATGAAGAAACTGCCTGAGCACAAAAAGATCTCACAGGTGACTCATAGCTTATTTCCCAAAACCCAGAGCAAGAACAGTTTAGGAGCTGTAATTTTGGGTGCAGACTGAGATCCCATTAACTGGCTTTTAAGTGAATTATGATTCAGTATGCTACCATTGACTGCTTCCTTGAAAGGGAAGATTTATTAGCCTCTTTTCTGAGCGAGGAGCTGATTTTGGTGTATGTTGGTAGCCAAGATCCCAAAAGTTTTCATCCCCAAAACAAGCTACTTCTGCAGGTTGCAAACTTTCTAAGCACGGTGGGGAAGAGGTGCTGTACAGTGTTAATTGGCTAAAGAGCTTACAAGGAACTGAGTAACACAGAACTCCTGCCCACGGTGATTTGTGTTCCAGGAGATGGGAGTAGGATGTCTGAGTTAGCACCAGAGAGTTCTTCCCAAAACTCAGCTTGCTTTAGTGTTTGCCAAGAGCTGAACTACTGACTTTAGTCAGAAGCACAATCTGAAGGCATCAAGGTTTAAGAAGCAGAGCCCCAGATATTTTCTGTTCTTAAAGTTACAGTAAAGCAAAGCTCCTCCTCATCTGTGAGTGGGCAATTTTTTTAGCCAACTGGTTTTATGTCACCTGAGTGGTGATGTTATTAACCTATTTTTAATATCAAGTTTGTAGTCCCAATAATGGTGTTTTGTCATTATCCCCCTCAGCTGGGGTAACTGGGATGCACCAAAACTCCCTGGCTGCCCCATTTTCCATGGGAATATCTGCCATGCACACACAAAAGTCCTGGGAGGAAGCTGAGGGTGGTTTTTCTTTACCATAAATTTCTGAGGAGATGGGGGTAGAGGTAGCTCAGAGAACATGCATACTCCTAATTGTTATAATTGATTATATAGTAATTATTATAGTCACAGGATTTGCACGTGTTTACATCCATTCTGTGATTGCAGCACAGTTTGTGCTGAAGTCTTGTGAGGCATCAATGATCCTGGTTTCTTTATTTTATCCAGTTTTCTTTATTTTTTTGAGTGGGGGAGGTGCTGGTGTTTTGTTTTGGGCAACAGTTGGTTTTGGGTAAAGTGGGCAGGAGCAAGTAGTGCAGTGTGGGAAACCAGACACCAGTTCACCTCCTCAGTGCTTCTCAAACTTCTCAAGTTTCTTTATTTTTAAATAATTTCTTTCAGAAATAATTATTTTTTTAAATTGGTTTTGCACAAATATATACTCTAAACTGCTCGTTTTTTCATCTGTCAGTCAGAGTTTGGAAATGTTAAGAAGGAATGTGATGAATGTTTCTTCATTGTAGATACAGTAATCAGCTCTTTGAAAAGAACACAACACCTCTGTTAAAAAAAAAAAAAAGATGATATTTATCTGTTTTGAGTTTTTTTACAAGTGGAATTACCACTGATAGCTTTATAAACATATCATTCAGATATACAGATTTTCACCCAGCAGATCAACAGTTTACAGGCAACCACAATAAATAAGCATCAGAGCAGGGTGAGAGGAAGGCAGTATGTCATAGCTGCCATCATGGTTACCTTTCAAATATTCAAACCACTGTTTCAGTGTTCTCAATAGCCATGTTGTGGTGTGCTAGTGTAAAATTCTGTTTAAAATATGGCAGTAGTACATTAAACAAAAAGATAGAGCAAATGGAAACAGGCACTGTGCTTTTCTAAATCTTCATAACTTGATATAGTATAAGTTTGGGTTGAAAGGGAGGATAATTTCAAGTGGAAGTGTTCTGAAGTGTTAAAACTTCTGGTTGTGCTGTTTATTGGAAAACTTGAAAACACAACAGTGATAGATGTTGTGCTGAGAGTTCCATCTCTGCCGTGCCTGCTGTGGTGCTTCGTGATGACTGCTTTGAAAAAATATTTGAAATTGAGGTCTAGGAGTTTAATTTCAGGATTTACAGTAAGCTTGGAAGAAATCTCCCTCTGCAAATTGCTGCCATCAACAAGGCACCTGCCTTCTTGGACTGTCAGTGTGAGAGCCACCTCCTCTGAAACTGGTCAGCAGAATTCTGTTTATATGTGTTTTTAGTCTCATATTTTATTTTGTAATCTTATTGCCTAGCTACACAGGTGTCCAATTCATTTTGCAAGGAGAATCAGTGACTGTCAAAGTATTTATTTCTCTCAGAGTAAGGCACAAGTAAAATGTGTATTGCCAAGTCCAAATGCACACTGAATAGATGTGACCAGGGAAAGACTGGATGAGAACACATCTGTGTTATCACTCTCTGACTGATAACCTGTATTTTCTGAATGTCTGAGCATCTACACAACATTACTCCTGTTTTATATTCAATGTTACTGTTTTTTTCTGTAGACACATCTGTGGTAGTAAGACAGTTCCAGAAACAAAAATCAAAATCATGCCCTCCTTTGGCTTTTCCCCCTGTGCTCTTTAATTGCCTCTGCAACATAAAGCATCATAAACCTCTTAAAGACTGTGGGCTACAGGATTTGCAAGCAGGATGATCCCTTTGAGTAGCTGACCCAAAGCAGTGTTGCATCCACATTCTGATCCATTACTTTCTCCAGATTCCTCTCCCATTGCTGCAGGGACTACTCAGAGCTGGGAGAGGCAGCAGAGTCCACATCTTCTGTGTCATGTTCGTGTGGGGACACTGGCTGCCCACCTTTAACACGTTTCCACTTCATTCTTCTGTTTTGAAACCATACTTTGACCTGGGTGATAAAGAGGAAATAATTACTTCCTGTCTCAGTCTGAGCTGTACAAGCAGAGCTATGCATATTTGTGGAATTATAGAAGAAAAGGTGAACAGAACTTTGCAGGTTTAAGCAATTCATCTTCCTAACACAGATGGGAACAATTCTTTCTAAACTACTCCAGACAGAAGTTCCTCTGAAACCCCCAAAGGTGCTTTGCCTAGAACCTGTCTTCATGTCAAATAAGCATGTCAACACAACAGCCACAGTGCCCCTCATGTATTTTTAACATCTAGGCCACCCAATCTAGTGCTTCAGAAATTTTAATTTGCTTCACATAATTGAGCAATTGTTCACTAGGCTTTGAAAAGGAAACCTGGACTGAGATGACAATGAGGGAACAGAAATACATCTCTCCACAAAACTCTGCGTTTTTGTCTTTCCTTATCACCTCAAAATACCACCCAGGAAGAATGCATGTGTCAAACATATAATTCTAATAATTTCCTGTTAATTGCAGTCTCAGGTGGTGTCCATATTCCATATGTAAACCTTGATATATCAATATGTACCAATGAATGGTGGGAAGCAGCAGCTTGCAAGAGACCAGTTATTACCAAATCTATCTTTAGTTTAGAGAAACATAATTAAATGTATCAACTACTCACAGAAATTTGTAACAAGTGTGTTTGAAAAGAATGTGGAGGCTTTGTTTTAAAATACCTCTGTGCCACTGCAAGACACCCCCTCAAGTGACACATCTGGTTTTTAGTGTTAGGGAGAAGGTTTTTTTGTGGGGGAAGAAGAAGGGGCTGGGGAGACAAGGGTTTGGGGAGTACTTGTCTTTCGGTGAGGTCCAGGTTCACAGCTATCTCGTATCTCCTGAGCCTTGTCAAGTAGTTGTGGTGGGCAAATTCAGCTTCCAGCTCCTGCAGCTGCTCCTTGGTGAAAGCTGTCCTTTCCTTCCGGGATTTGCTGTGGGATTCTGTCTTGCTGCCCGAGTTCTGGTTTTCTGAGAGGCAAAGCACACTTTGTTGTGTAATCTGCAGTTATGCCTGTGTGTGTGAACACCTGCATTGTGGGGGGTTGATTCAAACAGCTCGTTGAAGTGCTCAGTGGAAGTTTTAAGGTGTTTGTGTTGTGCCCCCTCGAGCTCAGTGTGACTTGTTGGTGCTGCCAGTGTGATGTTGGAGGGGACAGGGGTGGGACAGCTCAGCCAGGAGGGGACTGCCTGGCTCTGCTCAGTCACAGAACTGCAGCTGTGGGAAGGGAGCTCCCATTCCTTGCTGGCACTGCATTGAAATGATTTCCTTCCCCGGATTTTTACTTTCATTCCTTGTATCCGTGTTCTCACCCTCCCCTGACCTGCCGTGCAGGAGGCAGCCAAGCCAGCACTGGGTGTTTACAACGGGTCAGGAGTGCATGAAGCCCACCTCTGGTGCAGGGTGTAAAAACTGGTAAGGAAAAGAAAAAGAAAAAGAAGAAAAAGAAAAAGAAAAAGAAAAAGAAAAAGGAAAAGGAAAAGGAAAAGGAAAAGGAAAAGGAAAAGGAAAAGGAAAAGGAAAAGGAAAAGGAAAAGGAAAAGGAAAAGGAAAAGGAAAAGGAAAAGGAAAAGGAAAAGGAAAAGGAAAAGGAAAAGGAAAAAGGAAAAGGAAAAGGAAAAGGAAAAGGGAAGAGAAGAGAAGAGAAGAGAAGAGAAGAGAAGAGAAGAGAAGAGAAGAGAAGAGAAGAGAAGAGAAGAGAAGAGAAGAGAAGAGAAGAGAAGAGAAGAGAAGAGAAGAGAAGAGAAGAGAAGAGAAGAGAAGAGAAGAGAAGAGAAGAGAAGAGAAGAGAAGAGAAGAGAAGAGAAGAGAAGAGAAGAGAAGAGAAGAGAAGAGAAGAAAAGAAAATTGATGCTTAGGAATCAGAGCCAGAGCTGCTTTGAGGTAAAAATATTTATTATTTAGTGAGGCCAAATAGAATTTATATCTAAAGGAAGACTTTGCCTCTTGTACTTCTTACCATAAACTGAGATGTCAAAATCCTAGTATGGTATTTCCAACTAGCACAGGCAACTCAAGCTGAGGGATCTTTGCTCTTTGCCATTTCCTTATGCTCAGACAAATGGCAAGTATGGATCTGTAACTCCACATCCTAGGACTGTCAGCTCAGCGTGTACATGCCATGTGATTCCTGGTTAGTTACAGCAAATGTGCATTGTACTGGTGAGTAAAACGCTTAGTTCAGTAAACAAGCTCTGCAGGACTGAAATACAAAGGCCAGAATAAGAATAAACTGTTTGGTTTCAGTGTTGTTGTTGTGTAAGTTTGCCCAGTCAAGCATTACGAAATGTTTTGCTAATCAGCTTCCTTTCTTAATTCTCAGTCTCACAAGTGCTCTCATTCCATTGCCTGCACTCTCCCACAACCCTGATTTTGTGTCACCTACCTGAGCTTTCCTTTTTTCTTTTGGGTGGCTTTTTCTCAGTGTCCTTTGTGGTGTTTCCTGGTACCTCTTCATCTTCATCCACCCCCGCTGCCACACTCGCTGGGTCTGGGCTGCTGCCCTCCAACTGCCCAGATGCCAAGGCCTGTTCTGGATGGAGTTGTCTCGTGCTCTCAGCTGCTGCCAGGTGCCAGGCAGAGGGTTGGAAAGGCTGGTGCTGCTCCCCAAACCCTCGCTCCTCCCGTGGGAAGCTCTGGGGAGCCGCCACCAAGCAGGAGGTGGAGAAATCGGAGTAAGCATCAAAATCTGGTCTCTGGTGGAAGGAGAACGGTGCTGCTGGGCAGTGGCTCAGCCCTGGGGCTGTGCTGGCATCCATGTGGGTGCTCCTCATGCACCCCCAGAGGGCAGGGGGGGGCTGTGGGCTGCGCATGCAGCTGCTGCTGGTGGGATCCATCTGCCAGTCCTGCCCACGCCTCGGTGACGGCTCTGCCTTCAAAATCAGGAGAGAAGCAGAGGGTGAATCTTCCAAATTCCACAGGATGGGTTTCCTCCCTAAACAACAGTTTGTTTGTGGGTTTTATGCCGCTGCAGGTTTGTTACTGTGGGAGCTTTTCTAAATGGCTTCATTGCCCCGACTGGGAAACAGGACCCAGAGCTGGGCAGGGACCTCCATGAGTTGCTTCCCCAGGCCTGCAGTTTGCTCCCTCCTGAAGTGCTGGGCATGAGTGAAACACCTTTTTAAATACTGTGCTGGGGAGAGAGTGACAAGTTTGCAAAGTGAAATGTGAGTAAGGGGAGGGAGGGGTTAACACACAATACCCTCAGCCCCTCCAACCAAAGCAAAGCAGGCAGCTATTAATCATCTGAAACCTTATATGCACATCTAATGGGATTTGCAGATGGAGCCTTTTAAAGAAACAATGTCTGTTTTTTGTTTTTTTTTTTTTTTTTTTTAAGTTAGAGAGCTGCACACAAAAAAAGTCTTTAATGTTTCTTTGTGACACTACGAAGTTATTTTTATTGCACTGTTAACAAAACTCCACAAATCTCGGGTTTAGAAAAAGCCCTAAAACATAATTCAACAGACACCAAATTTCAAGGACTAAAGTGGGAAATAAAAGTAAGAAAGGAGTTTACTAATTATATATAATTTAAGGCCCAATCTTAAAATTTTAAAAAAACCCCATTAAACCTGGCTTGTACACACATGCAAGGATTTGAGTGGTGTTTTGTTAGATTGATAACACATGTATTTACTGAGAGTTGGAGTTTGCTGCCAGTGACAGTTATTCTTTCTGTATTCTACTTTCTAGAGAATTTTCAATATGCCACCCCTCCTGCAAGGAAAGCTCTTGATTTTATGACAATGAAAGACAAGTTTTTCATCTTTTGTTGAACATTTTATAGTTTTTCCTAGTAGAAAGCAGATTCTTAGACCCTGGAGCCACCAGAGTTGAAAATACATTAGCAGGGAATCTCTTCTCAGTATCTGATGCCTAAATCATTCTCTAGAAAGAACTCTCCTAAATATTTAAATCTGTTGTTCTGTTGCATTAGATAACAAACATTAGAAAGCATTTCATCCTCACTGGCAGGAGGAAACTCCTCAGACTGTTTTTTTTCTGAAAGGTCAGGTTATAACCAAATTACAAATGCTGTAAATGTTCCAGGCACTGGCAGAATCTAAATCAGAGTCCAGAACTTTTTGGCAATGCAGAATATTTAATTTATATTCTCTCTGTGTGTGTTGTCCTATGTACAGCACTTCACTCACACAGATTATTAGGGCTTTGTGTGAATTCAACCTGAGTCTGTTGGTTGTCAGTCCTACCTTCAGTCTACAAAAAGGTCTAGTTAATTATTCAAACATTTATGTTCTTGCACATGTGCTTGCAGGGATGGAAGAGAGAGGAGGATTGTCCCTTAGTCTCTTGGCCACTTCAGTCAGGATCAGCTTTAGGCTCCCACTCAGCCCAAAGTCTGTCTGCAGGGCCTGACTCAGCTTCCCAACGGAGCTCTCACTGTTATTCCTCCAGCCACAGATGTGGGAAAAGGAGAAGTTGTGCCCTTCTGAGACGTGGGAACCCTCAGATCCCGCAGAGCTCCAGCACCCTCAGCAGCTGCTGCTGTCACTTGGTGCCTCAGCAGGGGCCAGGGCACCTCTGCATCTTCCTGACACTTTATTCCTGAAAGAACAACAATCATCCCTTCTTGCTAAATCCCATTTGTCTCTTGAGGAGGCCACCTTTAACCTCTGTAAAGTCAACAACATCTCTTCAGTCAAGGACTGAAACATTGGTAGGAAAAAATGGCAGGGATGGGGATGAGCTTTCGTGGGGAACGCTCCTGGAACAACCTGAAGGCTGGGAAGTGGGGATTTGTCTTGGAGCTTTCTGTCAGTCCATCCTGGGACTTCCCCAGGTCACCAGGAGACCCAGAGGAGGGCAGAGAGCTGGAGAAGGGCTGCCAAGGTCAGACCCAGCAAACACCTGTGAGGGAGAGGAGAAGGGGCTCCGACAGCAACGGGAGTTGGGAAGGAAATGCCAAGCCCAGAGATGGGCTCGGTGGGTCTATCAGTCATTTTAATGGTTTTCTCAGCCATCCTGAAGGTATAAAAGAACAGAAGTGTAAAGCTTAGGCTAATAGAGGCAGCCTACCTAGAAGGGAAAAATGATCTCCCACCAATGGAAGTTAAAGAGCCATGTGGTTAAAGAGCTCTATTAAAAGGCATTAGATGTTGGACAAAATGTCAGGAAACGTCGACTTGCATTTTGCTCTAATGCCATATGACAAATTAGTCAAGCTTAAAAGGCCTGTATTTGCAGGAAATCAGTATTAGATTTTTGATAATTCGAGGGAGGGGATCTAGAGAGTGAGAAAGTCTTAATTTCTTCTCAAAAAAAAAAAAAAGAAGAAAAAAGCAGCTATTTTGTAACAGTGATATCATGGTTGTATGGTATCTTTATCTCTCTCCTCCCTAAACTTCTAGGAAAAGGTTTTCAGCCAATTTTTAGGGAGCTTTAAAGCACATAAATTATATGTGATGCCAGGGAAATAATGTTAAGGAGAAGATGCCAAAGAACCAGCTTCTCAGTCTGAAATAGTATAACCTGAAGTTCTGTGAGTAAATAATGCTTTTAGCTCTGAAGAGTTTTACCTAAAGCATGGCACACCTACTGAGATTCAGTGTCTGACTTGCTCTGTAGATGGGGAGCTGGCATCACCACCACAAGAATTCCTAATTTAATGGTAATATCACTCTTAGCACTAAGTCAATATTTCCGGTATTAATTAAATTTGATGGCTTCACAGGATTGAAAAAAAAAATAATCCTGCTTCACGTACAGGAAATCTCAAGAAGTGTTCAGAGATGCTTACATGATGATTTTTCTTAGGAAAGAGAGCAGTAGAAGCAAAAAGCAGAAGAAAGACAGGGCCAGGTTTAAGTTTGCAGTAATTAAAAAAAAAAATAGAAAAGGTGGTGCTGCTGTCACTGAAAATGGGAAATTTGACACAGTAAATTCTAGCATGGGTAGATGGTACATGTATTTCTTGTACCTTGAATCTGTTCACACCTAATTGGGATTTTCTTGTGTAAATTGTTTAAAACACTGCCTTCTAGTTTCTCTCTGCCATTAAGAAGGGAATATGAGAAAATAGGTAAATATCTATAACAATTAATTGAGATTTAGCAATTCCAGGAAGCAAAGTGTGTTCTGTTTTTCCAGTAGCTCTGTGCTAAGAGAGCAAAGATCTCCTTGCTTGTTTCATCCTCTTTCAGTTCTTTTTCTGGATTTCAGGCCCAGTGTCACGTAAAGATGAGGAATATCCTTTCCTTGAAAGGTTTTAAAAGCAAGCAGAGCCTCGGCTACAACATTAATCCTTAAGACAGGAAAGACCATTTGCCCAAAAATTTGATCAATCATCTTTTTTTACCCACTCTTGTCTTTATGTTGTGCTTGTGGTTGTGGCTGTTTCACGAGGACCTAAATGTCCTGAACAAGGTCCAAGGCAGCTGAAGCTTTCTACTAAATTGAGAATATTTCGTAACATCAACAAAAGAACAGCTGAAGAGTTTGATGGTCGAATGGTTCGAAAAATACAAAATTAGCTCAGTTTTTGGCAGATTACAAAACTCATCTGTTGTTTTCATCAGATAACATGAAAGAAAGAGGAATCGTGGCATCCCCAAGGAACAGGGAGGAACAGAACATCCAACCTTTTAAAGCCATTTTTTATGGATATCTACACTTAGACTTCAGTGCACATTTCATATATTTTGAGGTAGGGCAGAAGGCAATATTTTCATTTTGAGTCTTTGTTGTATTAAGAATCCCATATGTTTCCAAATAAATGTTTATAGGATTATCTGACAGTTGATAAACATTTAAATTTCTTCAGTGCTAAGACATCTGCAGTACTTTTCTTGAGACCACCCTTTGCTGCTGCATTTGTTATTGTCTCTACAATCTCTTTCACTGGAGCCAGTTGAACTAAAGACAATCACATGAAATTTTTGGAAAAGCTTTTTACAAGAGTCAGATTTCATTCCTATGTTGAATAACCCTTATGGAAAATTATTTGCCCCCCTCCTTAAATTAAAAAAAGTTTTCTCCGAGCTCTAATTATTTGGAATATAGTCACAGAATGTTTATTGTTTTGAAGAGATCAGTGTAAAATCTGGTTTTAAAGATGTCCTACGGAATCCTACCTAGTAATTAAAGTTTATCAGTTGCCATTTCATTGGGGAATTCTGCTGAAACTGTAGAAGACATTACAGCTGTTGTGTTCTGTTGTACTACATCTTAGAACTGGAGCAACGATGACTTATTTCTGTTCAGTTTAAATCCCCTTTTCCCGTAAGTTCTGCTGCGAAGAAATGAACTGTTAGTGGTGGAACGTCTCCATCTGTTGGTTCCTTTTAAAAAGCAATGTTAACTGCAGTTCGGAATTTTTGTGAGGACGCTTTGTTTTCACACCACGAGGGGGAGATCTCTACCTGCGATTCTGGATAAAGAAACAAGCGTAAAGTCGTAGGTTGAGTCGATGCCTCCACTTAAAAATAAATAAATAAAATAGCACAGCTAAAAGTATGCAGATACTTCATAGAAAGGCTCCATAATTCTTTCGGTTAACATTAAAAATTTGAAATAATTAAAAAAAAATAATTAATAATAATAAATAATTAAAAATAATAATATATAATTAAAAATAATAATATATAATTAAAAATAATAATAAATAATTAAAAACAATAATAAATAATTATTAATAATAATAAGTTTATGAACTGTAGCACCTGTGAGTGTGTGAATTTCCATGGAATTGTGCAGTCTGTTCCACGGCCCCACGGGCAGGGTTTGCTTGCACAACCCTTAGGCTGCAGTCGGGAGCTGGGAGCACGGTCCCAGCTGAGGGGCAAGGAAAATCCGAGAGGAATTCCTTCCCGGGAAAGAGCCCCACACCTGGGCACATAAAGGACTCAATAAATTCACAGCTGGAGCAGTTCTTTAGGAAAGGTCAATGCTTTAGTGCACAGCCAACAAACCCAAACAAGTCCAGAAGCCCCACATTACAGCTGATGGTGAAGGAGGAGGGAAACCAAGGCTTCAACAGGACCATTTGGGAGCACCAAAAATGAACTGTGAAGACTTGTGTTTGCAATAGGACAAGCACTGGAGCAGGGGCACATTCTGACTCCTTGGCCTTTGGGTCCAAGGTTCTCCACAGATTTGCTGAATTCCTCCTCCTCCTCTCCCTAGTTGTGAGCCTTTGCCTTGGGGGTGTTAGCACATTTGGGTTTATTTTATGTTTATAACTTAAACAATCCAGGCCCCTGCAGCAAATTATGAGTGTGTTTGCCAGATTGTTGTCTAGGACTAAGGGGAGAAGCCAATTTTTTTTCTTGTCTTTGGGCTGTTGCTATTTTGGGAGAAATGTGTGTGAGGAACAGAATCCTGTGCTAGAAGGTGACTGTGACAGCCACTCCTGTGGTTTGTTGCTTGAAGACAGTGAGGCACCGTGGTTCCTGCTGTGACTCAGGATGTAACAGTTATGGTTTTGGGGAGAAGAAACTTGATTTTCACGTTTTCTTGAGTACTACATGTCTTGCTCGTTTTAGTTCCATGCACGAAAATTAAAAAAAAAAAAAGTGAAATGTTTCTAGTGGATGCCTTGTTGGTTTTTTTTGTTTTTTTTTTTTTTTTTTAAAGTGTCAAGCAACTGGATGCCCCAAAAGAGTGTAGATTTTAAGATCAGGGAGTAACTGCAGGAGATGGAGCAGAACAAGGGATGACCAAGGGCTGCAAACAGCCATTAAGGAGATGAATCCATATTAAACTTGACAAAGGATGGAAGGTCCACCCCAGACTGGATAAACGTTTAGTTCAAGGTAAATCATGATTTTCCATGATTTCTAAGGCATCCTTTCCTGAAGTCTTACTCCAAGCAGGGACTCCCAGCCCAGGGCTCCCTCCACATCTCCCTGGCAGTTTTCTCAGCTGGAATGGCCTCTGTTGTTGCCATGACAGTGACTGCCAGGATCATAACACAAAGGTGAGGAGGCTCTAAGTTGAAGGAGGCCTCATGTAGGGTTTGATTGATAGAAAAAGTGGTTTTTAGCTTGGTAAGAAAGAGTGTGAGCAGCTCCTCCACTTGCCCCTTGCTGGGTTCCCAGGGCCTTAAGCCCTCTAGTAAATAAGGAAGTATTTGCCCAGAAGTTATGAGAACAGAAGCTGATCTAAAAAAAAAAACAACCAAAAAAAAAACAAAACCAAGAAATTCTTCTATTTATTTCTGAAGGACTCCAAATTGAAAAAAAAACAAACAAACACAAACCCAAAAAACAATGCAAACAAAAAAACCCCCAATCAATCCATCAAAGTAAAAAAGCTAAAACTGTTGCAGAGAGAAGCTACTTATTCTTCCCCTAGGAAGTGTGTCCTATATTGTGACTAGCTGCAACTGGGAGCAGATTTAAACACCCTGACACTTGGGTTTTGGAAGGGATATTTGTCTTTTGGCCAGCCAGTCTGACTAGTTAACATCACTCTCACCAGAGAGAGCTGCAAGACTTCAGGTTGATGTCACAAAGTTGCTTCTTACCCGTGTTTTTAGGGGACTTTTTAAGATATAAAGTTATTGCACCCACGCCCCCTGTAATTAAGAAATCTTCAGTTCCCTGTTGGTAGTAAAGAGACAATGGTAGACTGATAAGGGTCACTAGAGATGAAAAATCTTTGATTGAATTGTCATTACTGTAATGTTCTAATTCTCAAATCCGCTGCACACATGTATCAATCACAAATCAGAATGTGTTTGTAGGTCTAACACAATATTCCAATTACCAGCTGGTGGAGTTCTTAGAGAGACCAAAAACAGGAGGCAAAATCACAGAATAAATACTTTTGTAATGATTTCTTTATGCTTGCTGGTGTTGTTTCAGGCCTGCAGGAATTTCTCAGTTAATTAGGTCAGTAAACTGTGGGGAAGAAGTGTGGAAAATACACCTGTGTTATCACAGAACCAGTTAGATCAGAAAAGGCCTCTGAGATCATCGAGTCCAACCTGTGACTGATCCCCACCTCTTCACCCAGCCCTGAGCACTGAGTGTCACATCCAGTCATCCCTTGAACACCTCCAGGGATGGGGAATCCAGCACCTCCAGGCAGTCCATTCCCATGTCTAATCACCCTTTCCATGAAGAAATTCTGCCTGATGTCCAAAGTAGACTTCCCTTGGTGCAGATTAAGACTATGTCCTCTTGTCCTGTCTCTGGTTGCCTGTGAGAAGATGCCAACCCCCACCTGGCTACAACCTCCTTTCAGGTAGAATGTGATTTATGCCCGTGATCAAATACATATTGAACAAACAACTGGAGTTAAATTATCAGTATATTGTAATAATAGTTCCTCTTTTTATTTGATGCCAATCAGCCACCACGGTTTCTAGCCATGAATGACCCAAATAATACCATATAACATTTTGGGCTTGGGAACAAATGTTGTTTCATTAGAAAATGTGAGGAATGGGGACTGACAGCGAAAAGTATTTTTCCACATTGGTTGAGTTACCACACAGCTGCAGGTGTCTGTGTGTTGCATCTATAGCTGGAACTGGATCTTCAAGAGCTCAACATGCAATGATATTTTGCATTATCAAGTTGTCTGTTTTGCCAGAGGTCTGTGTCACTAGAAACTAAAAGCCATAGGAGACTTGGAGGGCTTAGATGTCTACTCTGTTCATTTCTGTGCTAACTGCAAGTAGGAAATGGCCAAAATTAAAACCAAACTGCCATTAAATTCACACCTTCAAGTTGTTCCCTTTAGAGAACAATGTAGACTAGATCCAATTAGTAATTACCACTTATTTATTATGAACAAGTAGAATTCTAATTAGGCTTATTTGAGCCTCAGCTATTCCCTCAGATTGGATTAGCAGATAAGGTACTTCTTGTACTAGTAATTATGGTTTACCATGAAATTACTCTCCCCTCTCCCCACCAGAAAAGCATCCAATTAGCCACGACTGGAATTATATTTATCACAGGACCCCGTGGAGCAGAGACTTTGCAAATAAATACAAACAATTAGAAAACCACTCAGAGTGTTGTGCCAGCACAGTAATTAGTGTTTGAAAACAGGAATTTTTGCTGAAGCCAAGCTGGTGGGGTTGTCATGGAAGAGAAGCTGTTCAGCAAGCACCTCTCCTGGTCCCCTCACCAGGGCTGACCCAGCAGAAGGAACAGTGCACAGAGTGGAGTGTTCTACCAACAGCAAGGAGCAGACTTTGTGAATTCACCACTTTTCTGAGATGTCTCAGTGACCCCAGGGGAGGACAGGCAGGTGACCAAGTCAGACCAATACCAGGTGCAGTGTATTTCAGTCAACAAAAGGATAGGAAGCACAAACTGACTTTTTTCCCTTACCCAGACAATTTTTTGTTTATGGCATACCACGTCCTAAATTCCAATCACGAGCCTAAGGCAACTCTTTCTTTCCATTTCACTTAGATGTGATTTTTGATCTTGAAAGGACTTAATACAGCAATAAATGCAATTCAAAATAGACAGTAAAAGCTAGTAGATTCTGAATGGCTTCATAAATAATTAAGTTACAATTATTAATAAATATGCCTGCCATTAAAGGGAGAAAGACTGAGGAAGACAATAAATTCCCTTCACTAGACTTATAGAATGTATAATTCAAAATATGTTGACAAAGGCAAGCTGTCAGCATAATAATTTGCCTGCCTGCCTCTAAAATATGACATGATAATTCTTCCTATTTCAGTAAGAACAACCTACGATGCAGACAGCACAGAATAGAACATTTGTATCATAGTAACTCAAACTACCTGTTTAAGTTACACAAATGAAAAAAATAGACTTCAGCCCACACATTGTGGCCTGGCACAGAGTGGCACCCAAAGATGAATGTAGATGATGAGATTAATTTGTTGGGCCCTTACTTATCACCTAGAGGCTGAGGCTTCATATATTCTGAGGTCATTTCCTGATGCATGCCCAACGTGCTATTTCAGCTTGGCTCCAGCCAAACAGGGCAATTTACTGCAGCCAGAAGGGGCCAGAATTACCACATATCACATTATTAAAATGCTCTCATGGTTCAGCTATTTGACACCCGAGGGTTAGCTCTGCCATGGCTTTCTGCTGAGGATGGCACAGGGAAGGTCTCTGCTGCTTTTTGCCCCTCTGACATTCTGAAGAAGAGACATTCACAAGCTCTGGTACAGGATTTTCTTGTTTGCACTTCCCTGTGTGCTGGTGTCTGTTTGGCCATGTACAGTTTGTCAGAAGCAGATATTACCCAGTGCTCCAGCAGCTCTCCTGCCTGTAGGGTCACCCCTCACATGGCAGCAGTGCAAGAGGCAGAGCTGGGACACTCCATATGGTCACACTGCCCTATTCCATGATTTATTTAATGTTTTCCTGATGAAACACTGACCTGCATCATCTTAGTGGCTTTGACAGGTGCTTTAGTGAGCTGCAGCTTAACATGCTGCTTCAAAGGTGGCCACCTTCTGTCAGGCAGGTTCTGGTAGTCCCTGCAGGAGTCCAGCACCTCCTGCTGCTCCTCAACAGCCAAAAGTGAGGCAGCTCCATCAGTCAACCAGACACACCTGCCAAATCAACCCAGAGATGCTCCATGGTTTGCCTTCAGCAGACACAGGAAGCTCTGTAGGCAGCCACAAATTAGCATGACAATTTATCACAATGCAGTTTATTGTAAACAGAGTTCAGGGGTTTTTCGTTTGTTTGTTTTAATTTAAATAATAGTATCTGCAGGGCTCTTGTTTCCTGTGTACAGTGCCTGACATGTTGTGCCCCTGAAGATGGAGCACATCTAATGAACTGTTTGTTTTTATTTACCAAAAATGGATTGTGTTTGAAAGTCTGCTACTCGTGCTACTACTCTAGCTGTGTCCACCTTCTCATTTCAGTTGGAATTGATTTTTTCCTGTAAAATACTGCTAAGAATCGAAGCATTCACAGAGAGGAAGTTTTTTAGGCTTGAAACAAAATCACAAACAGTACCCAGAGGCATTCTGAGTATTCACATGCTGAATGGTGCATGTGATTTCAAAGAAAGATGGGCAATTTACATACACTGAGCTACTTAGTATCTAGCTTCGTGATATGAAAATAAGATATTGCTCTAATGACATCTGAAGTCAGTGAAAAAGCTTATATTGATGTCATTATCTGACTGTGGTGTTTCCACACCACCTCAAGGACCCGTTTCCATGCATGTCTTTGCTCCTGAAACACCCTTCCTTGATATATATTTGAAATCTAGTAGTAAATATCTTATGGTGAACTCAACAGTCCAATTCTCTGCAACAATATCAACTGAGGCTGATCATCCACCAGGCCTGCATGTGCATGTGTTTTTGTTTTAGGTGATATAAATAGCTGCCCAGCCCTGAGAGCAAGATGCAAGTCTTTGAACTGCAGGAAGGACAACCCGAGTGAGTGACAGCAGCAAAGCCGTGAGACTGGGTGAGCCAACTTTAATTTATTTGTACTCCATGCACATGGAAGGGTCCTCACCTCCTGTTTCAGTAATGATAAATGACAAGATGTCAACAGTTATTAATTAAACTGCCTGGCATAGCAATGTACATGATGATAAGAGCTAAGAAATGTGCAGCATTCCTTCTGCCCCATCATGAGAATGAGGCCCCTCCACTGTTCTCTGGCACAGCAGAGATTAGACTAAAGCATCAATATTCCACTGCAAGCTGGCTACCTAGTAACTGCCTGAACACAGGGCCCTAAAAATTGAAATCCTCTCTCATGCCATGTGTAGTAATTAAACTTCAGCATTCTTTCTGCAGGAAATGTTTCTCCTGTGTTGTTCCCACAGATTGTGCTACAACAACTGTTTTGGTCCCATGAACTATTAACCAATTATAAAGGGATTTTCTCAGTCTGCTTTTGCTGAAGATCAAAGACAAAATACTTACTCTTTTTCTTGCCATGTATTTTAATTTAGGATACCAAACATCAAACATACACAGAACTCAAGGCGTTGGGCAGTCAAACAGAATGGACTTAGTAACTCACACCCCATTTCAGCTTTTCTAATTTGGCTTGCCGGTATTTCAGCTGCTTTTCTTCCTTAACAAATACATTGCCCCACAATTGCAATGATTTATCCTATTCTACCTTCATTTTTTTCATATCTATGTCCTTTATGTATGTGCTACTTGGAGCTAATTCTGCCTGTATGCCACTCACTTACTCTGAGTTTTATATATACCAAATTTCTCAAATTTCAGTTTTCTAATGGAGCCTTGTTTTTATTTTTTAGAGTCCCTTTTGAATTTTATGTTGCATAAGAACAGCCTGCTGAGCGAATTCAGTTAACTAATACAGATTTTTATCTGCATTTGCTGCATAAAATAGTAAATAAACTCTCTGCCTTGTAACCAACAGTACCTGCTGACTGTATTTTACCATGTTTTGCTTTTAGTATAATTTATTTGTAACAGTTCCATGACCTCCATGACTGGAATGCCTTCAAATGTTCCAGTTGGTTTTAGACCTTTCAAACTTGCCTATCTGGCTGGAATTGTATTTCACTTATAACAGTGAGTTATAACAGTAGAATCATAGATCATCATATAAGAATCATCTATAAAATAGATGGTTTGGGTTGTTTTTTTTTTTTAAGTTTTCTGGACCAGCCTCTCACCAGACTTGTGTGTAAGGTCTCCCTGGTCAACCAGTTTTCCCACTAAGAATATCCTATTCACTATTTCCTATCAGTGAACTCTGCTCCATTGAGCATTTGCTTTTATTAACACTTGTCATTCCACAAAATACATTTGTTCCACTGCAAATTCAATCCTCGTGACTGGTTGTGAATTCTTGATGCCATATTAGAGATATTTACTCACAAAACTAGTCCTAGAAAAATGTATCTTTTAAAATGGGCCTATTTTTGACTCCTGGGAGGACTCCAGACACCTCTGAAAATTAACTTATTTGGAAGCCCATATTAATTGATGATCAGGCTAAAATTCACATGCATTTTGTCAATTCATTGGAAGTCTATGCCATCTGTTTATCCTCTCCCTCCCCTCAATAATGACAGCCTGATAGCACCACTTTTGTTTCTAGACATACAGAAATTCAACAGGAGTGAGAAGTTTCTGGTTCTGAGAGCCACCCTTAATCTGAAGAACAATTTTAGAAGAAAACTATCACTTTTAAAACTAACTTCTCCTGCTAATTCGACTAGGAAAAAAAATAAGGCCCTGCAAATAGCAAAACCCTTCAAATGGGAGAGTAATTACCTTAAATTAAGCCTTATTTCTGGTTATAAAAAAACCCCAACAAAACAAGAAACCAACAACCACTCAATTCTAAAAGCATGTTGGGCAGACTGGAAGCATTAGAGTTAAATACTGGCCAGTTTATAGTGAAAGGGGAAGGAAATAGCCAGGAGGAGGGAAGGAAGAAGAGATTAGAGAAATTGAGAGATGTAAATAGTCTCAGAGGAGCCACCATGTCCCAAGACCTCTCCTGAGGGAAGTTTTTACACCAAAGAATCTGGTAGCCTGAATGAAGAATGACATAACTTATTTATTTAGCCAGAGCTGAACTGTTTTCTTAATTGAAATAACCTCATGCCACAAACATTAAATTGCTGGCGAAGTGATAAGAATGTCTGTTTAATTTAGGGGCTTGATAACCATGGAATAAATACCCTTTTATTTCTTGGTTTGAGGCTATATTTAAATTGGCTGGAAAGCCACGAACAAGAAATCTTAAGGTTAATACTACAAACAGTCTGATGTGGGAGTCTTCAGTAGGGAGATGTGTGACTTTGGATTTGTAATTCAGTCAAGGAGTTGGTGCTACTTCCTCTTGAGATGAAAATTATGATTATTAGCCTTGTGGACACCAAGAATAGAACGACATTTTCACATCCTGGGTGCTGTACAAATTCACAATTTCAATCTAAAGTGCAAGTTCTGAAGTGTTGTGACAGCCCCACCTGTATCAGTTGGAATCTGAGCAGCCAATATGGGGCAAAAAAGGGGATTCACATCACACACTGCCCCACCCGAGATGGCTGAAGTGGCTGTGCTGTGAACTTCATCACTGTGAACCAGTCAGCCCCTGGGAGAGGCAGGGTTGGGGTGGATTAAAGGCTTAGACACGAGTATTTAAGCACCCAAAATGCCCCCAAGCTGAGCAGTGTGGTTGATGCTCTGGAAGGGATGCCATCCAGAGGGACCTGGACAGGCCAGAGGGAAAAGCCTGTGTGAACATCATCATGAAGTTCAACAAGGCAAAGTGCAAGGTCCTGCCCCTGGGCCAGGGCAATCCCACACCTGGCAACGGGCTGGGCAGTGTCTGGGTTGGGAGCAGCCCTGCAGAGAAGGACTTGGGGATATCAGTGGATGGAAAATCTGAACATGACCCAGCAGGGTGCACTCCCAGCCCAGGAAGTCAATCCCATCCTGGGCTGCAGGAAAAGCAGTGTGAGTAGCAGGTCAAAGGAGGTGATTCTCCCCCTCTACTCCACTCTGTGAGACCCCCCCAGCAGGAGTGTTGTGTCCTGTTCTGGGGGCTCCTGGGAAAAGCCCAGACCTCCTTGAGTGGCTCCAGTGGAGCACCACAAAGATGAGCAGGGGGCTGGAGCACCTCCCATACAAGGACAGGCTGAAAGGGTTGGGGGCTGCTCAGCCTGGAGAAGAGAAGGCTCCAGAATTCCTCAGAGCAGTCTTCCAATACCTACATGGGGCTGACAGGGAACAGGGGGAAGGCAGGAAACAGGGGGAAGGCCTTTGTATCAGGGGTCTAGTGATAGGATGAGGGGCAATGGTCTTAAATGGGATCGGAAGAGGGTTGGCTTAGGTTGGATTTTAGGAAGAAATCTTTCCCTGTGAGGGTGGGGAGGTCCTGGCACAGGTTGCCCAGAGAAGCTGTGGCTGCCCCATCCCTGGAAGTGTCCAGTTTAGCCATATATTGTGATGTGGTAGAGATGAGATGTTTTGAAGATTCTCTTTGTGTCTGCTGTACTTTTATTTCAGAATTAGCGGGGTGTGTGCTGATGAGTTTTACCTCTGCTCAGGTTTTACTGATTACTTTTATTACCCTGTTTTCAGAGCAAGAACTCTTAAAAGAAAAGTGAAAGCTTTTAGGATTCAAAGAAATAGCTGGTTCATGAAACAGCATCAGAAATGGTTAATAAAGATAGAAGAATCATCATTGCATCCTTCCCTTTGATCTTCAGGCACAGTGTGTTTATTGTACTCTAGTGAGAATAACATTCATTTGGGTATAAAAAAAATACAGCAAAGCATCATATTCCTAATTCAATGAAGTGGCTACAAGGCATCATGAGGTTTGTCCATGAAACTCTGCAGCTTGATGTTCCAGCTCTCCAACATTCGGTGTCAAAACTGTTCCCACAGTTCCGGGAACAGGAAAGAAATGTCAATCCCTGTGTATAGAACTGGGAAAAACTTGGTGCTGAGGTGTCCTTTGATGGCTCTAAGACTGAAAGGGGAGCAGCTGCACTGTTTTTTGTACACCTAAACAACATCAGCTGCGTTGCAAGTGCTGCAACTTGTACTGGTTTTATTTTAAATGTTATTTTAGAAATGGACTTTCTCTCCTTGCCTGTCAAGAGTAGTTCCAGATTATTCAAATTTCAGGTTACATCTGCACAGTATGTTCAATCCAAACTCAAGCTACATATAAATATGATAATTTAAGACTTTTGAGCCTGTTTATTATAGAGAAGATCTTCTGTGTGCCCATACACTGCACTAATTTTGAGTGAAACAAGCTAATTATAAGTTGATGTCATATGGCTAAAAAAATAGGTGTTTATTCCCTCCATATTTCACAATGCTGACTTTCTCAACCACACTTGCAGAACACAACATAACGTATTTTCTTGGCTTAAGACCTCACAGTGTAAAGTTATGTCCTTTGTTGTGCAATTTGTAATTAAAGAGTTGAACCTCACGCAAAATCTTTGGTATTTTGTGGACACCAGCAGGCTGTTTCTGCTGTCTGTAGGTTTATTTTTTTTTATTGAATGATAGTAGAATTGTATTTTTGCCAGAAAAAAAAACAAATGAAGTAGGCACACTGACAATTTTAAGTCTCCTGATAACATAAATTGCAGAAGTGGTGGTTGGAGGCTTCAGGAGCCTAATCATACATGCTGACTGCACTTCTCCTCCACTTTTATCCTGTGGTAAGAAACCAGTGAGAAGTCACTACAATCAGGATGGGGGTTGAGAGGAAATACAGCAGTAAAAGTGCCTCAGGAGTCCCCATCCCTTGGGATTCTTGTACAAGCTTTTATAGCTTGGAAAGAACCAATCCTTGTGTTGGAAAGTCAGAAAACTGCAAGATTCTGAGTGACAGCTTAAGAGCAAGAAATGTTTGCACTTTTGGTAGGCAAGAATGAGCAGGAGAACGTGTTTTCTGGGGGGGAAGAGGACACCTTTCAGGTGAAATATTTGGGAGAAAGACATTGCTGATTCACCTGAACTGCCTGAGAGCCAGGAGGAAGACTGAGATGGAGTAAGTCTCTGTCACTGGCTTATCACAGTCAACATTTTAAAACCAGTATTCCAGTATCTTTAGCTGCAGAACAGAGGAACTGAACTGCTTTTCTCACTTCAGCACTGCTTGCAGGTGTTCATGCTGAATTCTGAAAATGAAGCCCCAAGTGTCAAATTCATGAAGTCAAAGACAAGTCTGGAAAATGATGTTGCAGGTATGACAAAGGTTTATATTAGGCTTTTATATGATGTAAACTACAGCAGTGAAAGGAAACCTTATATACTGCTTGTCTTGAAAAAGCTGTTCAGCTTTGCAGCTGTGTTGAAAGGTCTGCACACTATGTGCAGTCCAAGCTGTTTTCCCTGACTTCACTGGAAAATGTTTCTTAAAGGATAAAGGAAAATGAGCACAGGTCTACAACATCAAATTGTAAAAATTTTTAACTCTTGCTTGGCAGCACTTGCAAAGGGATTCCACACTTGATTTTTTATTTTTTTTTTCCAATGAGAGGTATCTGAAGCAATCAGATTTCAATCAAGAAATCTTGATTGACAGTTCACAGATTTCTTGGGGTTTTTTTGTGGCTTTATCAGGTTGTGAACATATGAATCTGGAAATGCCACTGGGAGCAGGAGGGAAACTGAAATCAGGTAAGTTTTTCTTCCCCAGGGGAAGCAGAATACTCATCTGCCCAGGAAAACTTTTCCCATGAGAAACATCATCCACTGGAGCAAGAAGTTCCAGGATGGAGTTTCTTTAGAGATGTGTGGGTTATTAGAATTAAAGACCTTGACACTATCACAGAAATTGGAGTTGACACCCTGACTGTTCTGTAAAATCACTGGCTTTGCAGCAAATCAGCTTTATAATGTAGCTGAAAATCAATGAGTCTTCCTACAATTAATCGTTGTTTCTACTTTATTAACAATGTATTTAAAATTAAAAATAACAGACTAATATTTTTAAAGCAGTGTTACTTCTCATTTTCTACAGGAAAAAACATTGCATAAATAACTTCTGGGAAAAAAAATAAATATGTAATTCACTCTCTTAAACGATACCTTGTCTCTCTAGGTTCTGGTCCCACATAAAATAATTGAAAAATCTATCAACACCGTAAATTTCCACAGTTTATATGATTTCAGCCTATTCTACCAGATGTATACAGTATGTGACAACTCACTTTCTAATAGTATTCTTTAATGTAAAAACACAAACATTAGTCTGAGTGTTGAGAAGCTAAGTAAAGGAAAGCTGCTGCCAAACTAAAGACTTACCAAAGCTGCATATGCTAAAGACTTTTTCTAGAGGAATTCATGACTTCAAAATTAGCAGAGGCTCACTTTTAATGCAGAGCCACCACCGTGTTCCCAGAACTTGGCTTGCACAGTCTTAGTGCTGCAAAATGTGTGGCCAGATAATCCAAACTCTACAGAATAGAAAATGTAAATAGAGGTATCTAAGCTGATACTGAAGTCAAATGTGTTCTAGGAAATCAGGAATAATCAGTATCTTTTATGTTAAACTCTGCACATCTCTAGCTGTTTACAGGACAAACATCAGTGAGGTTATCTGGTTTGAGAGGACCATGCATTTCATAAATCTGCTTCACCTAGTAGGATTTGTTGAATTGTTCCTAAACCAAGCCACTGTCTCTAAATCAAATATAGTTTTAGTTGCCAAATCTCGGTTTTGAATCTGCTGATCCTACAGTCTTTTGGGTAAAGGTAAGAAACAGATTTGTCACTCTTTTACTTGTGTTTTGATTTTTGTGTTTTGGAGGAAACTCCTGGTACGTGAGGACATCTGACAGAATGTTCATTTCCCAACAATTTGACTTCAGTCACCATAACTACTGAAATTCCTGCTATACCTAACTTTCTACAGCTTATTCAGAGAGTGTGAACTCTCCTGATGCTTCCCTAACTGGATGCTTGTCCTGCATCACGGGCACTTGTGTGGGAAAGGGATCTCAATGCTCTTTTCACTTGAAGTGAGTGGAATGATTTCTAGCAAAGCCTGATTGTCACCACAACTGCTTCCCCTTCCTCTGCCTGCCTGCTGGTACAAGCCACACAACCTCTCGTGAATCTCCAACCTGCACCTCTCCTTTCAGACTGAATTTAGAGGTTGCTACCTCCAGCTTGGTTTGTCTCGTTTTCTTATCAGACCATAAGTGCTATAATCTGAAAGATTTTTTTTTTGCCTATGTGAGCATTTGACCCAGCTTAGCAGAAGGAATTGGAACCTACTGCAGTCAGAACGTCATGCTGTGGCCTCTGAGTGCCTTTGGACGGTTTTTGCAAAGTATCCAGAGCTGCTAGTCTGTGTCACCCAGAGCCACCTCCTCCTAATAAGCATTTTCTAACTCGTGCTGGTTAGATTTGCTGCTCCTGGCTCTGGACAGATGGGGCTTCTTGTTCTTCTGGGGCCTGGCATTGTCCTTCCCGAAGTCCTTCAGCTCCGACTGGTTGTGGTAGCGGGTGTAGCGCTTGCACTTGCAGGAGGTGACGGCTCGGAATTTGTAAGTCCGAGTCTCTTCCTCGGGGCAGGACATCTGGATGCGGTGGGTGCGGGTGTGGGCGGGGATGCAGCGATAATCCAGGGCGTTCTGCCGCCACCAC